>NC_048577.1:4400701-4459997 GCF_013265735.2 Oncorhynchus mykiss
TGACAGTGATATAGGGGTGGAGTCGATATAGGGGTGGAGTCAACAAACTCCGCCTTTGCAGTTTAAACTGTTCAATATGAGCGCAGCCACCCAGTAGATTATAATGATGATGATGATGATGATGAGCATTATAATAATTATAATTTTACTGTGATGTTGTTTTGTCTTAATTGTATTTATGATTGTACATTCTTAACTAAATAATAACATCTGACTTCTCTAGACTGTTCCTCCTGACAACAAATATAATTTATTATGGGATGCAGGTAGCCCAGCAGTTAAGAGTGTTGGGCCAGTAACTGCAAGGTAGCTGGTTCGAATCCCTGAGCCAACTAGGTGAAACAAGGCATTAATTGTGGCTGGACCAGGGAGATGTGTTGTGTTAAGGGGAATGTGTTGTGTTAAGGGGAATGTGTCTGGACCAGGGGGTGTGATGTGTTAAGGGGAATGTGTCTGGACCAGGGGTGTGTGATGTGTTAAGGGGAATGTGTCTGGATCAGGGGTGTGTGATGTGTTAAGGGGAATGTGTACAGTTGAGGACACTCATCAGTACGTTAAAGGATGATTTTGGTTTAATACACATATGTTATCATTTTATTGTGGTGGTTTTATAATGTTATTTTGTCTGACTTGTATGTAGTATAGTATATTATTAACTAAATAAAACATTGATCTGACTTCTCTAGTCCCTCTTCCTGACCGCAAAGATGATCTGTTACCCTCAACACAACAACCCAATACTCCACCTATCAAACCCTCAACACAACAACCCAAGACTCCACCTACCAAACCCTCAACACAACAACCCAAGACTCCACCTCCCAAACCCTCAACACAACAGACCCAAGCTGAAATGATGACACCATTAACCTGACACAGAGACAGGATACTGTTAGTTTAGTGTTAGTCTTTGTAACATTTCTACTTTTGGAAATCCATTCTGCTCCATCCTTTCTCAATCACTGGTAACATATGTGGACCAATGTAATAAAATATATTGATGTATACTTTAACTATATTGTCATCATCTCAACATTGTGTTCCTCCTCTGCTGAAACAAACATGGTAACTTCAGAACAGAGAAGATGACAGTTTTAACACTTAGTCACCACAGATAGCTGAGATCTCTGGTGGTTTAGAAGTCTAACCTCCGGCCGGTTTGTACCAGTTTCATTCTGCAGCAAATATAGACCTGCAGACACTGAGGTCACTACATGGAAATCAACAGGATGTGTAGGCTAATGCCCACCCCCCTTCACAACAATCATTACTACCTCCATCATATCTCTGACATTGAGAGAAAGGGAGAAAGAGAGAGAGAGAGAGAGAGAGAGAGAGAGAGAGAAAGAGAGAGAGAGAGAGAGAGAGAGAGAGAGAGAAAGAGAGAGAGAGAAAGAGAGAGAGAGAGAAAGAGAGAGAGAAAGAGAGAGAGAGAGAAAGAGAGAGAGAGAGAAAGAGAGGAGTCGGGGAAGAAAGAGCGTTTCAGAAACACTCTGCTGTGTAGCTGACAGACAAGCTGTTGTGGACTTGAACTAGCTGGTAGCAGGTAGTATAGTAAAATAACTGTAACAGTATAGTAACTGTGGTAGTAAAGTAACTTTAACAGTATAGTAACTGTGGTAGTAAAGTAACTTTAACAGTATAGTAACTGTGGTAGTAAAGTAACTTTAACAGTATAGTAACTGTGATAGTAAAGTAACTTTAACAGTATAGTAACTGTTATAGTAAAGTAACTTCAACAGTATAGTAACTGAGGAGTAACTGTCCAGAATGAAGAGAATCCATGTTATCTCTTGCTGTCTCCTCTCAGGTGAGTTCTGTCTGTCTGTTTGTATGTCTGTATCAGTTTCTATACTACAGTCTGGATCATATAGTGCATAAGGATACTAAGATAATACTCATACCAACCTCACTAACCATACTATTTGTGATGTGAATTGAGTATGTACTATGCTTATTGGTCATAGTATGAATATAGGTAGTATGCCAAAAGTTCCCGGATGTCGTGCTACATTCACCAAAATACGAAGTATATACGCAATGGACACTATTTCTGTACTTTTTGGGCCCATAATACAATTCTTCAGGAAATGGGCGTGGCTTCACCACCCTTCCGGATATGACGAAAATGGCGGAAAATATGCAGCCGAAGTGCGACGAAAGTGGATACAAATGAATTCCTTTAACTAAAATGACAAATGTTAAGAAATGTAATAAAGTAACAACTTTTCAAATAAGTTACATGTTATTTTGGCTGATAATTTGTTAGCTACGCTATCCTTACGAACCTCATAGCATATCATTACAGCAGTATGTACCGGTATGTTAGCTAGCTACCTGACGTTAGTTGGCTACTAATACATGGAACTTGCCAGGCAGTATATTAACTATATGCTATCTAACTAACTAGCCAGCGTTTATTGACTTGATTATTCAAGGCATTCTTAGTTAAGTGCTATAGTCATTGTGCATTCTCAATGAACATTGTTAATTTGGTGCGTTCCTAAATATCTACTCTGATTTCAGATCACTCTCGTCTGAGTTGTGCCAGAGCGCAGAATAACTGGTGAATTTACAAACACTCAACATGGCCGGTGTCAGTAAACGTTGGGGGAAAACAGTGCAATTAAAGTAGCACAGTTACAGTCACCAACAAAAATATGAAAACAGCCTAACGAGCTCTGCTAGGGCGAGTAATATGGTCAGAGTGATGTGTGGAAGTAGCTAGCAAGCTAGCCAATGTTAGCCTGTTAGCTTGGGTGTTTGACTGCAGTTGTGAAGTCAGAACGCTCGCATCAACCCTAATCCTCGACCAGTGTCCAGTGTGCCCTCTAAACTCTCTGAATTTACAGTCAATCTGACAACGCTCTGAATTTACAAACAGTCAATCTGACAACGCTCTGAATTTACAAACTCCCAGAGCGCACTCCAGATTTAATTTGCGAACACACCCTTCGTAAAATGTCTAGCTAGTCATTTGTTATGCTAACAAGCTGGCAAGAGGTTGCATAGCAACAGTATCAACTTCCGGAAGACAGGCATAGCCCGCTCACCTGAAAGGATTCCGTTAGTTTACAGTATACTAAAATGAACTAATAGTATGTAGTATATACTCATTAAGTATGTAGTATACAGTATGGATATTCGAACACAGTTTAACTAATCCCATGTGAATTAATGATAATGTCAATACTAGCCACACTGGTTAGCTAGCTTGAAGGAAGTATTTCGTTTTGTGTGCATTGTGTCTGTGCACGTAGCTATAGTGCCTTCGGAAAGCAGACATACCCCTTGACTTTATCCACATTTTGTTGTGTTACAGACTGAAATCAAAATTGCTTGAATGAAAAAAAGCTCACCCATCTACATAACATGTTACATGTCCTCATAACAACAAAGTGAAAACATGTTTTTAGATTTTTTTTTCTCACTTAAATTTTTTTTTTAATATAGAAATATCTAATTTACAAAAGTATTCACACCCCTAAGCAACTACATGTTATAATTAATTACCTTTGGCAGCCATCACAGCTGTGATTTTTCTGGGTAAATCTTGAAGAGCTTTGCACACCTGGATTGTATAATATTTGCACATTATAATTTGAAATATTCTTCAAGTTCTGACAAGTTGGTCGTTGATCATTACTAGCAGTCATTCTCAAGTCTTGCCATATATTTTCAAGCTGATTTAACCCTTGTGTTGTCTTAAGGGTAAAACATGACCCACTGCTATGTTTAACAGCAGAGAAAACCCCTTAACTGATATTTTTTTCAACTTGAAATTTGATGACTTTTCCTAGAGTGACCCCAACATATTTCCATGGAAGTGGTAGACCACAGGGTACAAAGATTGTCTTGGGGCAGGTATAAAATAATTTACACACCACAAAAATCAGAAAGACACACACACACACACACACACACACACACACACACACACACACACACACACACACACACACACACACACACAGGTTAGACAAACCTGCTGTTGCACTAACCTACCCTCATATCATACCACTAACCTACCCTCATATCATACCACTAACCTACCCTCATATCATAACACTACATACAGACATGTCTAACACTAACCAAAGTGAGACTTGGATACACACACACACACACACACACACACACACACACACACACACACACACACACACACACACACACACACACACACACACACACACACACACACACGATGAGAAATTGAGATTATGTGTGCTACTGATTGAAGTCAGCCAGCACCTCCTGAACATCCTGGACTATAACAACAACAAAGGAGGCGTGGAAAACCTGGACAAGGTGATTGGAACTTACAGCTGCAGGAGGATGACTGCCTGCTGGCCCCTGGTCATATTCCATAACATCATTGATGTGTCCTCATACAATGCCTTCTTGATATGGAACAAGACCAACCCTACTGGATGTCTGATAAGTGGAAGATGAGGGTGTTCCTCAAAAAAAGGGGCTGAATATTTGTCAAAAATAAAATAATTTCCTGGAAAAAACACTTCAAAACAAGCTTCCCTTAGATTTGTTTTACTTTCTGTGTGTCTAACCCTTAACCTCACTGAAACTATCCCTAACCCTTAACCTCACTAAAACTATCCCTATCCCAAACACTTAACCTCACTGAAACTATCCCTCACCCTTATCCTAATTGAAACTAACCATAACCCTAAACCTCACATAAACCATCCATAACCCTTAACCTAATTGAAACAATCCATAACAATAACCCTAAACCTCACTGAAACGATACCTAATCCTTAACCTCACTGAAACTAAACCCTTAACCTAATTTAAACTATCCATAACAATAACCCTAAACCTCACTGAAACAATACCTAATCCTTAACCTCACTGAAACTAACCCTTAACCTAATTTAAACTATCCATAACAATAACCCTAAACCTCACTGAAACGATACCTAATCCTTAACCTCATGGCCTTGGGAATATGTTTTGGGTTGGGGTTGCTGATTATCATTTTTGTGAGATCATACAGGAGCATTAAAGGCCTAGTTCACTATTTTAAAAATATATTAATCAGGGGGTGCTGCATCACCCTCAGCACCCCTACCTCCCATGGCTATACCTAACCAAAACAGAAATACTCATTATAAAAATTCATAAAACATACAAGTGTTATACATCGGCTCAAAGATGAACTTCTTGTTAATCCAAACACAGTGTCAGATTTCAAAAAGGCTTTACGGCGAAAGTAAACCATGCGATTATCTGAGAACAGCGCCCAGCAGACAAATCATTACAAACAGTTACCAGCCAAGTAGAGGAGTTACACAAGTCAGAAATAGTGATAAAATTATCCAAAAATCCAAATAGTATCCGTAAAGTTCGTAGAAACATGTCAAATGATGTTTATCCTCAGGTTGTGTTTAGCCTAAATAATCAATAATATTTCAACCGGACAATAACGTAGTCAATATAAAAGGTAAACAAGAAAGGCGCGCTCTCGGTCTTGTGCATGATAAAGCTCTGTGACATGGTAGGGTCCACTCATTCAGAGTGGTCTTACTCTCTCATTTTTCAGAATACAAGCCTGAAACAATTTCTAAAGACTGTTGACATCTAGTGGAAGCCATAGGAAGTGCAATTTGATACTGTAATGGCATTCAATAGAAAACTGCAAACATAAAAAAATCCCACTTCCTGGATGCATATCCTAGCTTCTGGGCCTGAGTATCAGGCAGTTTACTTTGGGCACGTTTTTCATCCGGAAGTGAAAATAGTGCCCCCTACCATAGTGAAGTTAATAAATGATATATCACAGGTCATCAGTTTTGACTGTACTGTGTGTTTCTGTTTGCAGCTCTGTGTGTTGTGGAGTCAGCTGGCATTAATGTGACGGGGGTCGTAGGAGGACAAGTCAAAATCAACTGTTCTTATTCATGGGCAGAGGACAATGACAAATATGTCTGTAAGGAAAGCTGCTCCAAGAATGATATTCTCATTCAGAGCGATGGTAAGCAAAATTACAAAGAAAAAGGCAGATTCTCCATCCAGAACACAATAAATAGAGTTTTCACTGTGACCATAACTAAACTGGAGAAGTCAGACTCTGGGAAATACTGGTGTGGAGTGAACAGATTATTGAAGGACACCTATACTGAAGTCTATCTCAAAGTTACAGACGGTAAGTTCACTCTCAATAGATAATTGTGAAGAGGCTTCCTGACTTATTTCCTGAAACTAAGTTGTTTCAGTATTGGTGTTTATCTGTACTTTCTATTGACTCACAGCTCCTCCCACTCCTACACGGTCACCTGTCACCTCCAGACCCCATGTCTTCACAACCCTCCCAAACCTCACAACATCCCCAAACACCTCCACAACCCTTCCAAACCTCTCTACAACATCCTATCTGACATCTGGAGATATCAGTGGTCACACTTCATCCAGAGCAGGTATGATGAATCTCTCATCTCAGACATTACAACTGATGTGCTGTGATATTAAATGCTGTATGCTGGAGGAATTCAATTGTAACTGTTGGACAAATCTTTCATCCTCTCTCTCTCTCTAGATTCTCCTCCATTGGACTCTCCTGGTGCAGGACAGAGTCAGAGTGCTGGTAAGTTTCATGTCTACTGATTTCAATGGTGTCAGAAGTCTAAGAAGTGAGAAGTGATGCGTAGCACCAGATTTAGCCAACAGCTCATTTACATCTGTCCAAGGGAAGATTTGAGGCCATCTAGTGATGCAACATTTGAGGTTTTGTAGAGAGCTGCTGATGACACCATGTCATCTGTTGCTATGGTTACTCTGATCACTTTCTTACTCATAGTCTCTCCTTTATCACACCTTTATTATGTATCTTGTCTGTCTGTCTGTCTGTCTGTCTGTCTGTCTGTCTGTCTGTCTGTCTGTCTGTCTGTCTGTCTGTCTGTCTGTCTGTCTGTCTGTCTGTCTGTCAGCTGACAGAACCTACCAACCAACTGACCGATCAAACAACTGACTAACCTTTCAACCTACCTTGCTTTACCTTATTAACTGACCTATCCAACCTACCCACCAGAGGACCCTGGTAACTATCCATCAGTATGATATCTTTAGACTGTAAAGCATAGGGTTCAGTTATTCTAGTCATTACTTGAAAACCTGGAAGATTGGGGAAAGTTACTGAAATGTTTTATCCTGATAAAGTCTCCCCTCCTGTCTGTGGTCAGGTCCTATGGTATCTATGATATATACAGTACTCTGTAAAGTCTCTCCTCCTGTCTGTGGTCAGGTCTGATGGTGTGGACCAGAGTTGGTCTGGTAGTCATGGTGACAGTGTTAGGACTGGTCCTGCTCCTGTTCTACAGACAGAGGAGAGGAACCAGGAGAACACCACCACCACCAGTCTCCTCCAACACACAACCTGACCCTACTGGAGAAGTGAGAGATACAATGGTGTGTGTGTGTGTCCATAATAACTTGTAGTGTAAAGGTGATAGACAGGGAGGTGGTAAACTAAACATCTAAGGGTGTTCAATACAGGCAGCCAATTTCTGATCTTTATTATTATTATTATTTTTGACCAATCAGATTATATATTTAGCCAATTAAAGGGCTGCCTGTGTAAATGCAGCCATATTAACAATGTAGTTCTTCATTGACATGTTTTGGTTTGAACCTTGACTCACATTGGCTGAGGGCCCTCCACTCTTTTCCATATTGACCATGTATGTAGTAATTGTCATTGGTTCTCTATGCAGGTTGTCTGTGTGTATGAGAAGATCAGAGAGGCAGACAGACAGACAGACACACTTCCTGTGGTCATCTCTGTAGTCTACTCTACTGTCAATTCACCTACAACCTACCCTACTGGTCAAGTCTCTACAACCTACCCTGCTGACCAAGCCTCTACAACCTACCCTGCTGGCCAAGCCTCTACAACCTACCCTGCTGGCCAAGCCTCTACAACCTACCCTGCTGACCAAGCCTCTACAACCTACCCTGCTGGCCAAGACTCTACAACCTACCCTGCTGGCCAAGACTCTACAACCCACCCTGCTGGCCAAGACTCTACAACCTACCCTGCTGGCCAAGACTCTACAACCTATCCTGCGGGCCAAGCCTCTACAACCTACCCTGCTGACCAAGCCTCTATAACCTACCCTGCTGGCCAAGCCTCTACAACCTACCCTGCTGGCCAAGACTCTACAACCTACCCTGCGGGCCAAGCCTCTACAACCTACCCTGCTGACCAAGCCTCTATAACCCACCCTGCGGGCCAAGCCTCTACAACCTACCCTGCTGACCAAGCCTCCATAACCCACCCTGCTGGCCAAGCCTCTACAACCTACCCTGCTGACCAAGCCTCTACAACCCACCCTGCTGGCCAAGCCTCTACAACCTACCCTGCTGGCCAAGCCTCTACAACCCACCCTGCTGGCCAAGCCTCTACAACATAACCTGCTGGCCAAGCCTCTACAACCCACCCTGTTGACCAAGCCTCTACAACCTACCCTGCTGGCCAAGCCTCTACAACCCACCCTGCTGGCCAAGCCTCTACAACCTACCCTGCTGGCCAAGCCTCTACAACATAACCTGCTGGCCAAGCCTCTACAACATAACCTGCTGACCAAGCCTCTACAACCTACCCTGCTGACCAAGCCTCTACAACCTACCCTGCTGGCCAAGCCTCTACAACCTACCCTGCTGACCAAGCCTCTACAACCTACCCTGCTGGCCAAGCCTCTACAACATAACCTGCTGGCCGAGCCTCTACAACATAACCTGCTGGCCGAGCCACAGGTAGCCCACACTGTGAAGCCTTCGCTAACGATGCTCTGTAATCTACTCATTGGTTGAACAACGTGTTACAATATTTTCATGAAAGTTCTATTAACTGAACATTTTTCTCAACTGGCTGATGAAGATGAACACATCTGGCTGCAGTGATGGCACACTGTGATATTTCACCTAATAGATGTGATGGCACACTGTGATATTTCACCTAATAGATGTGATGGCACACTGTGATATTTCACCTAATAGATGTGATGGCACACTGTGATATTTCACCAATAGATGTGATGGCACACTGTGATATTTCACCAATAGATGTGATGGCACACTGTGATATTTCACCTAATAGATGTGAAGGCACACTGTTATATTTCACCTAATAGATGTGATGGCACACTGTGATATTTCACCTAATAGATGTGATGGCACACTGTGATATTTCACCTAATAGATGTGATGGCACACTGTGATATTTCACCTAATAGATGTGGGAGTTTATCAAAATTGGATTTGTTTTGGAAGAATTTTTGGTCCTGTGTAATCTGAGGTAAATATGTGTCTCTTAAATGGTCATGCATTTGGCAAGAGGTTAGGAAGTGCAGCTCAGTTTCCACCTCATTTTGTGGGCAGTTTGCACACAGCCTGTCTTCTCTTGAGAACAATGGTCTGCTTATGGCGTCCTCTCTCATTAGCACTGCTACAGTGGTTCCTCATTTAAAAGTTGCATCATACCTCAGTATAGCGTGAGGTCCTAATTCGACATGGCATTATTTGGTGTTTTACCTTGTAAGAGGATGTTTTTGTAGAATTCTGCAGATTCTCAATGTGTTGTTTGTCCCATTTTGTGAATGTTTGGTCAGGGAGCACATCCCATTCAACACAACCATCAAGGGCAATAACTGCTTTCTAGAACTGGTTTAAGGATATTTAGACAGAATTTGTTGTTCCTTTTGATGGTGTAGAAGGCCATTTTTGCCTTGCCTCAGATCTTTCACAGCTTTGTGGAAATCACCTGTGGTGCTGTGTGAAGTGGTGAGGTTGGACCCAGGTGCAGGGAAGAGACCAGACGATGTATTTATATTTACTCCACCTACCAACCTCTCAACACAGCAACCCAAGACTCCACCGACCAACCAATCAACACAGCAACCCAAGACTCCAACGACCAACCATTCAACACAACAACCCAAGACTCTACCTACCAACCACTCAACACAGCAACCCAAGACTCCACCTACCAACCACTCAACACAGCAACCCAAGACTCCACCGACCAACCAATCAACATAGCAACCCAAGACTCCACCTACCAACCACTCAACACAGCAACCCAAGACTCCACCGACCAACCACTCAACACAGCACCCCAAGACTCCACCGACCAACCAATCAACACAGCAACCCAAGACTCCAACGACCAACCATTCAACACAACAACCCAAGACTCCACCTACCAACCACTCAACACAGCAACCCAAGACTCCACCTACCAACCACTCAACACAGCAAACCAAGACTCCACCTACCAACCACTCAACACAGCAAACCAAGACTCCACCTACCAACCACTCAACACAGCAAACCAAGACTCCACCAACCAACCACTCAACACAGCAACCCAAGACTCCACCTACCAACCACTCAACACAGCAACCCAAGACTCCACCTACCAACCACTCAACACAGCAAACCAAGACTCCACCAACCAACCAATCAACACAGCAACCCAAGACTCCACCTACCAACCACTAAACACAGCAACTCAAGACTCCACCGACCAACCACTAAACACAGCAACCCAAGACTCCACCTACCAAACCCTTGACATAACAACCCAAGACTTCACCTACCAAACCCTCCACACAACAACCCAAGACTCCACCTACCAAACCCTTGACATAACAACCCAAGACTCCACCTACCAAACCCTTGACATAACAACCCAAGACTCCACCTACCAAACCCTTGACATAACAACCCAAGACTTCACCTACCAAACCCTCCACACAACAACCCAAGACTCCACCTACCAAACCCTTGACATAACAACCCAAGACTCCACCTACCAAACCCTTGACATAACAACCCAAGACTCCACCTACCAAACCCTTGACATAACAACCCAAGACTTCACCTACCAAACCCTCCACACAACAACCCAAGACTCCACCTACCAAACCCTCAACACAACAACCCAAGACTCCACCTACCAAACCCTCAACACAGCAACCCAAGACTCCACCTACCAAACCCTTGACATAACAACCCAAGACTCCACCTACCAAACCCTCCACACAACAACCCAAGACTCCACCTACCAAACCCTTGACATAACAACCCAAGACTCCACCTACCAAACCCTCAACACAACAACCCAAGACTCCACCTACCAAACCCTCAACACAGCAACCCAAGACTCCACCTACCAAACCCTTGACATAACAACCCAAGACTCCACCTACCAAACCCTTGACATAACAACCCAAGACTCCACCTACCAAACCCTTGACATAACAACCCAAGACTCCACCTACCAAACCCTTGACATAACAACCCAAGACTCCACCTACCAAACCCTTGACATAACAACCCAAGACTCCACCTACCAAACCCTTGACACAACAACCCAAGACTCCACCTACCAAACCCTTGACATAACAACCCAAGACTCCACCTACCAAACCCTCAACACAGCAACCCAAGACTCCACCTACCAAACCCTTGACATAACAACCCAAGACTCCACCTACCAAACCCTTGACATAACAACCCAAGACTCCACCTACCAAACCCTCATTCAAAACACAAGAGTCATTAAATTGTTAGTCGTTGTAAAATTTGTACGTATGAAATTCCATTCTAATCCAATCTTTCATAATTACTGTAAATATACACTGAAACAGGAATTAGGAACACTTTCCTAATATTTTGCCCTCATAACATCCTCAATTATTCAGGGCATGTACTCTACAAGCTGTTGATAGCGTTCCACAGGGATACCGGCCCATGTTGACTCCAACGCTTCCCACAGTTGTGTCAAGTTGGCTGGATGTCCTTTGGGTGGTGGACAAAACCCAGCAGCGTTGCAGTTCTTGACTCAACCGGTGCACCTGGCACCTACTATCAGACCCATTTAAAAGGCCCTGAAATCGTTTGTCTTGCCCATTCGCACTCTGAATGGCACACACACACACAACCAATGTCTCAGCGGTCTTAAGGCCTAACAATCCTTCTTTAACCTGTCTCCTCTCCTTTATCTACACTGATTTGAAGTGGATTTAACAAATTACATCAATTAGGGACCATAGCTTTCACCTGGATTCACCTGGCTAGTCTGTCATGGAAAGAACATGTTTTGTACACTCAGTGTTTGTGGATCAATGAAATGGAAAAAATACATGTGAACTATATTGTCATCATCTCTACAATCTGTCCTAATGTTTTGTACAGTCAGTGAATAAATGCTGAACAAAAATGTAAACGCAACACGCAACAATTATTTTACTGAGTTACAATTCATAGAAGGAAATCAGTCGATTGAAATATAATCAATTGGCCCTAATATATGGATTTCACATGACTGGGCAGGTGCGCAGCCATTGGTGGGCCTTGGAAGGTATAGGCCCACCCACTTGGGAGCCAGGTCCACCCACTGGGGAATGAGGCCCAGCCAATCCGAAATAGTTTCCCCCCACAAAATGGCTTTATTGCAGACAGAAATACACCTTAGCACCCCCCTCCCCCTCCCCAGACAATCTCGCAGGTGAAGAAGCCAGATGTGGAGGACCTGGGCTGGTGTGGTTGCACTGGTCTGTGGTAGTGAAGCCAGATGTGGAGGTCCTGGGCTGCTGTGGTTACACTGGTCTGTGGTAGTGAAGCCAGATGTGGAGGACCTGGGCTGGTGTGGTTACACTGGTCTGTGGTAGTGAAGCCAGATGTGGAGGTCCTGGGCTGGTGTGGTTACACTGGTCTGTGGTAGTGAAGCCAGATGTGGAGGTCCTGGGCTGGTGTGGTTACACTGGTCTGTGGTAGTGAAGCCAGATGTGGAGGACCTGGGCTGGTGTGGTTACACTGGTCTGTGGTGGTGAAGCCAGATGTGGAGGTCCTGGGCTGGTGTGGTTACACTGGTCTGTGGTTTTGAGGCAGGTTGGAGGACCTGGGCTGGTGTGGTTACACTGGTCTGTGGTTTTGAGGCAGGTTGGAGGTCCTGGGCTGGTGTGGTTACACTGGTCTGTGGTAGTGAGGCAGGTTGGAGGTCCTGGGCTGGTGTGGTTACACTGGTCTGTGGTTTTGAGGCAGGTTGGAGGTCCTGGGCTGGTGTGGTTACACTGGTCTGTGGTAGTGAGGCAGGTTGGAGGTCCTGGGCTGGTGTGGTCACACTGGTCTGTGGTTTTGAGGCAGGTTGGAGGTCCTGGGCTGGTGTGGTTACACTGGTCTGTGGTAGTGAGGCAGGTTGGAGGTCCTGGGCTGGTGTGGTTACACTGGTCTGTGGTAGTGAGGCAGGTTGGAGGTCCTGGGCTGGTGTGGTTACACTGGTCTGTGTTAGTGAGGCAGGTTGGAGGTCCTGGGCTTGTGTGGTTACACTGGTCTGTGGTAGTGAGGCAGGTTGGTGGCCCTGGGCTGGTGTGGTTACACTGGTCTGTGGTAGTGAAGCCAGATGTGGAGGCCCTGGGCTGGTGTGGTTACACTGGTCTGTGGTTTTGAGGCAGGTTGGAGGTCCTGGGCTGGTGTGGTTACACTGGTCTGTGTTAGTGAGGCAGGTTGGAGGTCCTGGGCTTGTGTGGTTACACTGGTCTGTGGTAGTGAGGCAGGTTGGTGGCCCTGGGCTGGTGTGGTTACACTGGTCTGGGGCCAAAACCTCTAAAATGACGTTGTCGGCGGCTTACAGAAGAGAAATGAACGTTAAATTCTATGGCAACAGCTCTGGTGGACTTTCCTGCAGTCAGCATGACAATTTAAGCTCCATCAAAACTAGAGACATCTGTGGCATTGTGTTGTCTGACAATTATAGAGTATTTCTTGTAGATTGATGAGGAAAAATGTATTTTATCAACTTTAGAATAATGCTGTAACGTAACAAAATGAGGAAAATGTCAAGGGGTCCAAATACTTTCTGAATAAACTGTATATATTAAATAAATGGATGAACTGATAACCACGTTGTCAACATCTTCATTATATGTGCTGCCTCTTATGAAAACAAAACAAACAGGGTCGTAATGGGGAACTTTAGAACAGAGAAGTTGACAGTTTCCCAGCGGAGTCGCTTCCCAAATGGCACCATAGGCACTAGAGCCCTTTGGGGCCTGATCAAAAGTAGTGCACTACGTAGGGAATAGGGTGCTCTCTGGTACACAACCACAACTAGCTGAGTTCTCTTGTGGTTCAGAAGTCTAACCTCCGGCTGGTTTGAACCATTTTCACCCAGCAGTGAGAGAGCGAGAGAGAGAGAGAGAGAGACAGAGAGAGAGAGTGAGAGAGAGAGAGAGAGAGAGAGAGACAGAGAGAGAGAGAGAGAGAGAGAGAGAGAGAGAGAGAGAGAGAGAGAAAGAGAGAGAGAGAGAGACCGCCGAAAGCAGACCTGGCTCTCAAGAGAAGACAGGCTATGTGCTCACTGCCCACAAAATGAGGTGGGAACTGAGCTGCACTTCCTAACCTCCTGCCAAATGTATGACCATATTAGAGATACATATTTCCCTCAGATTACCCAGATCCACAAAGAATTTGAAAACAAATCCAATTTTGGTAAACTCCCATATCTACTGGGTGAAATACCACAGTGTGCCATCACAGCAGCAAGATTTGTGACCCGTTGCCACAAGAAAAGGTCAACCAGTGAAGAACAAACACCATTGTAAATATAACATATATATATAATATAATATATAATATGTGTTGATATATGTGTTGATATAATATAATATAACAATATTTATTTTCCCTTTTGTACTTTAACTATTTGCCCATTATTACAACACTGGACATATTTTTTAATATATTTTTAAATGTTTTACCTTTACTAGGCAAGTCAGTTAAGAAAACATTTTTTACCATGACGGCCTACACCGGCCAAACCCAGACGACTGGGCCAATGGGACTCCCCATAACGGCCTACACCGGCCAAACCCAGACGACTGGGCCAATGGGACTCCCCATAACGGCCTACGCCGGCCAAACCCAGACGACTGGGCCAATGGGACTCCCCATAACGGCCTACGCCGGCCAAACCCAGACGACTGGGCCAATGGGACTCCCCATAACGGCCGGTTGTGATGCAGCCTGGATAATATGACATTTTAAATGTCTGTAATGTTTACTGTTAATTATTATTGTTCATTTCACTTTTCTTTATTATCTACTTCACTTGCTTTGGCAATGTAAACATTCCTTTCCCATTTCAATGAAGCCCTTAAATTGAAACTGAAATTGAGAGAGATGTATAGATGGAAGGAGAGAGCCCTCCAGTGGTAGAATAACTCTGTTTCTCTCCTCTGTAGACAGAATAACTCTGTTTCTCTCCTCTGTAGACATAATAATTATGTTTCTCTCCTCTGTAGACAGAATAACTCTGTTTCTCTCCTCTGTAGACAGAATAACTCTGTTTCTCTCCTCTGTAGACAGAATAACTCTGTTTCTCTCCTCTGTAGACAGAATAACTCTGTTTCTCTCCTCTGTAGACAGAATAACTCTGTTTCTCTCCTCTGTAGACAGTCTCCTGTGGTAGAATAACTCTGTTTCTCTCCTCTGTAGACAGAATAACTCTGTTTCTCTCCTCTGTAGACAGAATAACTCTGTTACTCTCCTCTGTAGACAGTCTCCAGTGGTAGAATAACTCTGTTTCTCTCCTCTGTAGACATAATAACTCTGTTTCTCTCCTCTGTAGACAGAATAACTCTGTTTCTCTCCTCTGTAGACAGAATAACTCTGTTTCTCTCCTCTGTAGACAGAATAACTCTGTTTCACTCCTGTGTAGACAGAATAACTCTGTTTCTCTCCTCTGTAGACAGAATAACTCTGTTTCTCTCCTCTGTAGACAGAATAACTCTGTTTCACTCCTGTGTAGACAGAATAACTCTGTTTCTCTCCTCTGTAGACATAATAACTCTGTTTCTCTCTGTAGACAGAATAACTCTGTTTCACTCCTCTGTAGACATAATAACTCTGTTTCTCTCCTCTGTAGACAGAATAACTCTGTTTCTCTCCTCTGTAGACAGAATAACTCTGTTTCTCTCCTCTGTAGACAGAATAACTCTGTTTCACTTCTCTGTAGACATAATAACTCTGTTTCTCTCCTCTGTAGACAGAATAACTCTGTTTCTCTCCTCTGTAGACAGAATAACTCTGTTTCTCTCCTCTGTAGACAGAATAACTCTGTTTCTCTCCTCTGTAGACAGAATAACTCTGTTTCTCTCCTCTGTAGACAGAATAACTCTGTTTCTCTCCTCTGTAGACAGAATAACTCTGTTTCTCTCCTCTGTAGACAGAATAACTCTGTTTCTCTCCTCTGTAGACAGAATAACTCTGTTTCTCTCCTCTGTAGACAGAATAACTCTGTTTCTCTCCTCTGTAGACAGAATAACTCTGTTTCTCTCCTCTGTAGACAGAATAACTCTGTTTCTCTCCTCTGTAGACAGAATAACTCTGTTTCTCTCCTCTGTAGACAGAATAACTCTGTTTCTCTCCTCTGTAGACAGAATAACTCTGTTTCTCTCCTCTGTAGACAGAATAACTCTGTTTCTCTCCTCTGTAGACAGAATAACTCTGTTTCTCTCCTCTGTAGACAGAATAACTCTGTTTCTCTCCTCTGTAGACAGAATAACTCTGTTTCTCTCCTCTGTAGACAGAATAACTCTGTTTCTCTCCTCTGTAGACAGAATAACTCTGTTTCTCTCCTCTGTAGACAGAATAACTCTGTTTCTCTCCTCTGTAGACAGAATAACTCTGTTTCTCTCCTCTGTAGACAGAATAACTCTGTTTCTCTCCTCTGTAGACAGAATAACTCTGTTTCTCTCCTCTGTAGACAGAATAACTCTGTTTCTCTCTGTAGACAGAATAACTCTGTTTCTCTCCTCTGTAGACATAATAACTCTGTTTCTCTCCTCTGTAGACAGAATAACTCTGTTTCTCTCCTCTGTAGACAGAATAACTCTGTTTCTCTCCTCTGTAGACAGAATAACTCTGTTTCTCTCCTCTGTAGACAGAATAACTCTGTTTCTCTCCTCTGTAGACAGAATAACTCTGTTTCTCTCCTCTGTAGACAGAATAACTCTGTTTCTCTCCTCTGTAGACAGAATAACTCTGTTTCTCTCCTCTGTAGACAGAATAACTCTGTTTCTCTCCTCTGTAGACAGAATAACTCTGTTTCTCTCCTCTGTAGACAGAATAACTCTGTTTCTCTCCTCTGTAGACAGAATAACTCTGTTTCTCTCCTCTGTAGACATAATAATTCTGTTTCTCTCCTCTGTAGACAGAATAACTCTGTTTCTCTCCTCTGTAGACAGAATAACTCTGTTTCTCTCCTCTGTAGACAGAATAACTCTGTTTCTCTCCTCTGTAGACAGAATAACTCTGTTTCTCTCCTCTGTAGACAGAATAACTCTGTTTCTCTCCTCTGTAGACAGAATAACTCTGTTTCTCTCCTCTGTAGACAGAATAACTCTGTTTCTCTCCTCCGTAGACAGAATAACTCTGTTTCTCTCCTCTGTAGACAGAATAACTCTGTTTCTCTCCTCTGTAGACAGAATAACTCTGTTTCTCTCATCTGTAGACAGAATAACTCTGTTTCTCTCCTCTGTAGACAGAATAACTCTGTTTCTCTGCATGAGAGTGTATGAATGTATGAATGTATTTCTGTGCTCTGATCCAAAGAGGCCTCTCTCTCTCTCTTTTTTCTCACTGATCTCTCTCTCTCATACCATCTTCTGTGTGATGTAGGAACAGATGTGATTGGTTTAGGAGGAAGAAGGAGGGGCTGTGGTAGGAGGGTTTGAACTAGTAGAGAGAGAGAGAGAGAGATGCAGAAACAGGGAAGTACATAGTTGTACGAACGTAAAGAGTGAGTGAGAGAGAGGGAGGGGCTGAGAGAGAGAGAGAGGGGCTGAGAGAGAGAGAGAGGGAGGGGCTGAGAGAGAGAGAGTACATAAAGTACATTAAGATAGTATTTAAGTTCTTATAAGTAGAGAGAGAACAGAGAGAGTTGCAGACTTGAACACGCAACATTATATCAGGACCTATAGACACCTGGACCAACCTGGAGAGAACACAACATTATATCAGGACCTATAGACACCTGGACCAACCTGGAGAGAACACAACATTATATCAGGACCTATAGACACCTGGACCAACCTGGAGAGAACACAACAAGATGAGGATCCTGCTGATAGTCATCCTCCTCTCCTTCATGACAGGTCAGAAGCTTGTTATAACTCTCTATAACAATGTAATAACATCCAGTTAGGTTTCTTATAAAGGCTGCTACTACAGATCAGGAAACACTACGGTGTGTGTGTGTATGTGTTTAACTTGAGGATGCCACTAGTGTAGGAATCCTAACAGTAAGTACATTTATCATCTCTGTATAGTCACCACCGCTAAAGAGGGCACTTCATCATGTGACTATAACATGATGAACTTTAACTCTACCTACATGTACACATTACCTCAATTAGCCCAACTAACCGGTGCCCCGGCACACTGACTCTGTACCGGTACCCCCTGTATATAGCCTCCACATTGACTCTGTACTGGTACCACCTGTATATAGCCTCCACATTGACTCTGTACCGGTACCTCCTGTATATAGCCTCCACATTGACTCTGTACCGGTACCACCTGTATATAGCCTCCACATTGACTCTGTACCGGTACCACCTGTATATAGCCTCCACATTGACTCTGTACCGGTACCTCCTGTATATAGCCTCCACATTGACTCTGTACCGGTACCTCCTGTATATACCCTCCACATTGACTCTGTACCGGTACCTCCTGTATATAGCCTCCACATTGACTCTGTACCGGTACCTCCTGTATATAGCCTCCACATTGACTCTGTACCGGTACCACCTGTATATAGCCTCCACATTGACTCTGTACTGGTACCACCTGTATATAGCCTCCACATTGACTCTGTACTGGTACCACCTGTATATAGCCTCCATATTGACTCTGTACTGGTACCACCTGTATATAGCCTCCACATTGACTCTGTACTGGTACCCCCTGTATATAGCCTCCACATTGACTCTGTACTGGTACCCCCTGTATATAGCCTCCACATTGACTCTGTACTGGTACCACCTGTATATAGCCTCCACATTGACTCTGTACTGGTACCACCTGTATATAGCCTCCACATTGACTCTGTACCGGTACCACCTGTATATAGCCTCCATATTGACTCTGTACTGGTACCACCTGTATATAGCCTCCCTACTGTATAAAGCATCGCTACTGTTATTTTCAATGTAATTTTACTGTTTTATTTTATATCTTTACTTATCTATTGTTTACCCAATACCTATTTTGTACTTAAAAATTGCACTGTTAGGGTTAGGGGCCTGTAAGTAAGCATTTCACTGTAAGGTCTACACCGGTTGTATTCGGCCACGTGACAAAATAAACGTAGAATTTATTTTATTTGATTAGTATTACAAAACACCAAACCAAGAGGTATTTTCTCTTGTCTGATTGACAGGTTGTTTGAGCTCCTTCAAAGTGACAGGATACTCTGGAGGAACTGTCATCATCTCCTGTCAATATTCCACAGAAGAAAGAAGTAATGAGAAATATTTCTGCCTGAGGCAGTATATATTGAGTTGTAAGGATCAAATCAGAACTGTATTGAATAACACCTGGAAGCACAGTGGTAGATTCTCTCTGTATGACAACACTAGAGGAAACTACTTCAAGGTGATCATCAGACAACTGACCAGACAAGATGAAGGGACCTACTGGTGTGGAGTGGACCAACCTACTGCACCTGACAGTTATACCAAGGTAGAGCTGGAGGTGAAGAAGGGTGAGGGACTTACTTTAACTTTATAAAATGAATTTAGCTACAAATGTTATTACATGATCAGTACCACTAGTCAATGAAGTCAGTCTATAGTATTAGACTAAGGTTGTGGTGTGTGTTCCTATTGACAGATGACTGCTGTGAGAAGTCAGTCTATAGTATTAGACTAAGGTTGTGGTGTGTGTTCCTGTTGACAGATGACTGCTGTGAGAAGTCAGTCTATAGTATTAGACTAAGGTTGTGATGTGTGTTCCTATTGACAGATGACTGCTGTGAGAAGTCAGTCTATAGTACTAGACTAAGGTTGTGATGTGTGTTCCTATTGACAGATGACTGCTGTCAGTCTATAGTACTAGACTAAGGTTGTGGTGTGTGTTCCTATTGACAGATGACTGCTGTGAGAAGTCAGTCACAGAGACGGCCTTTCTGGGAGGAGAAGCTACCATCAGATGTAACTATCCAGAGGACCATGAGGACAACATCAAGTATTTCTGCAAGGAAAGCAATGACTTCAAGACTTGTGTTTATATGATCGCTGCTCACCAGACAACTGCAGAAGCTGGTCGTTTCTCTGTTTCTGATAACAGAACAGAGAGATTCTCCACAGTGACCATCAGTGACCTGACTGAAGATGATACTGGGACCTACTGGTGTGGAGTAGAAACCAGCAGGACAGAACAACGTTACATTACACTGATCACACAGGTGAAGCTGCTTGTTATAAGTGAGTATAAACTTCTTCTTTCTCTTTAACATGTGAACATAAACACACAGTCATATCTATTTGATAAAAGTAGTTTAATTTAAATTATAATTGCATGACATTTTTAATGTCATTCACGTTTAATGTGTCTGATTCCATTCCATCCATTCCGTTCCATCCATTCCATTCCATCCATTCCATTCCATCCATTCCATCCATTCCATTCCATCCATTCCATTCCATTCCATTCCATTCCATCCATTCCGTTCCATCCATTCCATTCCATACATTCCATTCCATCCATTCCATTCCATTCCATCCATTCCATCCATTCCATCCATTCCATTCCATTCCATCCATTCCATTCCATTCCATTCCATTCCATTCCATCCATTCCATTCCATTCCATCCATTCCATCCATTCCATTCCATTCCATCCATTCCATCCATTCCATTCCATTCCATCCATTCCACCCATTCCATCCATTCCATTCCATCCATTCCATCCATTCCATTCCATTCCATCCATTCCATCCATTCCATCCATTCCATTCCATCCATTCCATCCATTCCATTCCATCCATTCCATTCCATTCCATCCATTCCATCCATTCCATTGCATCCATTCCATCCCATCCATTCCATTCCATTCCATCCATTCCATCCATTCCATCCATTAAATTCCATTCCATCCATTCCATCCATTCCATTCCATCCATTCCATCCATTCCATTCCATTCCATCCATTCCATCCATTCCATTCCATCCATTCCATTCCATTCCATCCATTCCATTCCATCCATTCCATCCATTCCATTCCATTCCATCCATTCCGTTCCATCCATTCCATTCCATCCATTCCATTCCATCCATTCCATTCCATTCCATTCCATTCCATCCATTCCATCCATTCCATCCATTCCATTCCATTCCATCCATTCCATTCCATTCCATCCATTCCATTCCATCCATTCCATTCCATCCATTCCATCCATTCCATTCCATTCCATCCATTCCATCCATTCCATTCCATCCATTCCATTCCATTCCATCCATTCCATCCATTCCATTCCATCCATTCCATTCCATTCCATCCATTCCATTCCATCTATTCCATCCATTCCATCCATTCCATTCCATTCCATCCATTCCGTTCCATCCATTCCATTCCATCCATTCCATTCCATCCATTCCATTCCATTCCATTCCATCCATTCCATTCCATTCCATCCATTCCATTCCATTCCATCCATTCCATTCCATCCATTCCATCCATTCCATTCCATCCATTCCATTCCATCCATTCCATCCATTCCATTCCATTCCATCCCATCCATTCCATTCCATCCATTCCATCCATTCCATCCATTCCATTCCATTCCATCCATTCCATTCCATCCATTCCATCCATTCCATCCATTCCAATCCATCCATTCCATCCATTCCATTCCATCCATTCCATCCATTCCATCCATTCCAATCCATCCATTCCATCCATTCCATTCCATCCATTCCATCCATTCCATTCCATCCATTCCATCCATTCCATCCATTCCATTCCATCCATTCCATTCCATCCATTCCATCCATTCCATTCCATCCATTCCATTCCATCCATTCCATCCATTCCATCCATTCCAATCCATCCATTCCATCCATTCCAATCCATCCATTCCATCCATTCCATTCCATCCATTCCATTCCATCCATTCCATCCATTCCATCCATTCCATTCCATCCATTCCATTCCATTCCATTCCATCCATTCCATTCCATCCATTCCATCCATTCCATTCCATCCATTCCATCCATTCCAATCCATCCATTCCATCCATTCCATTCCATCCATTCCATCCATTCCAATCCATCCATTCCATCCATTCCATTCCATCCATTCCATCCATTCCATTCCATCCATTCCATCCATTCCATCCATTCCATTCCATCCATTCCATCCATTCCATTCCATCCATTCCATTCCATCCATTCCATCCATTCCATCCATTCCAATCCATCCATTCCATCCATTCCATCCATTCCAATCCATACATTCCATCCATTCCATCCATTCCAATCCATCCATTCCATCCATTCCATTCCATCCATTCCATCCATTCCATCCATTCCATTCCATCCATTCCATCCATTCCATTCCATCCATTCCATCCATTCCATCCATTCCATTCCATCCATTCCATTCCATTCCATCCATTCCATTCCATTCCATCCATTCCATCCATTCCATCCATTCCATCCATTCCATTCCATCCATTCCATTCCATCCATTCCATTCCATCCATTCCATCCATTCCATCCATTCCATCCATTCCAATCCATCCATCCATTCCATCCATTCCATTCCATCCATTCCATTCCATCCATTCCATCCATTCCATTCCATCCATTCCATTCCATCCATTCCATTCCATCCATTCCATCCATTCCATTCCATCCATTCCATTCCATCCATTCCATCCATTCCATCCATTCCATTCCATCCATTCCATTCCATCCATTCCATCCATTCCATTCCATCCATTCCATTCCATCCATTCCATTCCATCCATTCCATCCATTCCATTCCATCCATTCCATCCATTCCAATCCATCCATTCCATCCATTCCATTCCATTCCATCCATTCCATTCCATCCATTCCATTCCATCCATTCCATTCCATCCATTCCATCCATTCCATCCATTCCAATCCATCCATTCCATCCATTCCATTCCATCCATTCCATCCATTCCATTCCATCCATTCCATCCATTCCATTCCATCCATTCCATCCATTCCATTCCATCCATTCCATCCATTCCATTCCATCCATTCCATCCATTCCATTCCATCCATTCCATCCATTCCATTCCATCCATTCCATCCATTCCATTCCATCCATTCCATTCCATCCATTCCATCCATTCCATTCCATCCATTCCATCCATTCCATCCATTCCATTCCATTCCATCCATTCCATTCCATCCATTCCATCCATTCCATTCCATCCATTCCATACATTCCATTCCATCCATTCCATTCCATCCATTCCATCAATTCCATTCCATCCATTCCATCCATTCCATTCCATCCATTCCATTCCATCCATTCCATTCAAACCATTCCATCCATTCCATTCCATTCCATTCCATCCATTCCATCCATTCCATCCATTCCATTCCATCCATTCCATCCCATCCACTCCATCCATTCCATCCATTCCATTCCATCCATTCCATCCCATCCACTCCATCCATTACATCCATTCCATTCCATCCATTCCATTCCATCCATTCCATCCCATCCATTCCATCCATTCCATTCCATCCATTCCATTCCATTCCATTCCATCCATTCCATCCATTCCATTCCATTCCATCCATTCCATCCATTCCATCCATTCCATTCCATCCATTCCATCCCATCCACTCCATCCATTCCATCCATTCCATTCCATCCATTCCATCCCATCCACTCCATCCATTCCATTCCATCCATTCCATCCATTCCATCCATTCCATCCCATCCATTCCATTCCATCCATTCCATTCCATCCATTCCATCCATTCCATTCCATCCATTCCATCCATTCCATCCATTCCATCCATTCCATTCCATCCATTCCATCCATTCCATTCCATCCATTCCATCCATTCCATTCCATCCATTCCATTCCATCCATTCCATCCATTCCATCCATTCCATTCCATCCATTCCATTCCATCCATTCCATCCATTCCATTCCTTCCATTCCATTCCATCCATTCCATCCATTCCATTCCATCCATTCCATCCATTCCATCCATTCCATTCAATTCCATTCCATTCATTGTGATTAGCCAGTCCTCCTATATCTATGTTCACCAGCCTCCTCTGCTCCCCACGCTGTACACCTGCAGTAACTATGTTACTTACTGTCTGTCCATGTTATATAGCATTATGTTATATCAGTATATTAGTTATAACTACGTAATGTTATGCCTGACAATGAAAATACTGTACTTTTAAACTAGCATCACATCTAGAACTGTGTGAAATATGCTGTTATTAATTGTCAACAACCAGTTTAGTGAAATGTATCATTGAACTAAACATCTTATCAGTAGTAGTTGTTCAGTGGTTGACAGCAGGCAGTCAGTGTGTTAGTGGAGGCTGGGTGTGTCTGTGTGTTTGTAGTGGTGTGAAAAGACACTGGACCAGAACACTGTAACTTCCTCTGTAATGTCTGTGTGTTTCTATATCTGTCTCAGTATCACTAAGCAGTCATGTGTTCAAGATATAAAACCCCAAGTTTCAGTGTAAATGTCATCATGAAACCTGAAGTTGTCATGTGAGAGAGAGAGAGAGAGAGAGAGAGAGAGAGAGAGAGCGATAGAGAGAGGGAGAGATAGATAGAGAGAGAGAGAGAGAGAGAGAGAGAGAGAGAGAGATGGAGGGGGGTGAAAGAGAGATGGAGGGGGGTGAAAGAGAGAGATAGAGAGAGAGAGATGGAGGGGGGTGAAAGAGAGAGAGAGAGAGATGGAGTGGGGTGAAAGAGAGAGATAGAGAGAGATGGAGGGGGTGAAAGAGAGAGATAGAGAGAGAGAGAGATGGAGGGGGTGAAAGAGAGAGATAGAGAGAGATGGAGGGGGTGAAAGAGAGAGATAGAGAGAGAGAGAGATGGAGGGGGTGAAAGAGAGATAGAGAGATATATTGTGAGCTACTAACACACCTCAACAGAAACAAGAGAAACCACCCTAAATATCTCTGTCCCTGTGACTCTCTCCCTCCACCTCTCCCTCCTCACCTTCTTAAAACATGTTCATACTTGTGTCCATTGTTTTCAGTGAAACCAACCAACACCACAACAACAACAACAGCACCACCAGACCCACCCACAACCACCTTCCTCTCACCATCATCATCATCATCATCATCATCATCATCATCATCATCATCATCATCACCACCATCATCACTCAACGGATCTGGTAAACAAACTTTTACAAATTCAGATGCCCAAGTCTCACTTTGGTTAGTGGTAGACATGTCTGTATGTAGTGGTATGATATGAGGGTAGGTTAGAGTTATGATAAGAGGGTAGGTTAGTGGCATGATATGAGGGTAGGTTAGTGTTATGATATGAGGGTAGGTTAGAGTTATGATAAGAGGGTAGGTTAGTGTTATGATATGAGGGTAGGTTAGTGTTATGATATGAGGGTAGGTTAGTGGCATGATATGAGGGTAGGTTAGTGTTAGACATGTCTGTATGTAGTGTTGTGATATGAGGGTAGGTTAGTGTTATGATATGAGGGTAGGTTAGTGTTATGATATGAGGGTAGGTTAGTGTTATGATATGAGGGTAGGTTAGTGTTATGATATGAGGGTAGGTTAGTGGCATGATATGAGGGTAGGTTAGTGTTATGATATGAGGGTAGGTTAGTGGCATGATATGAGGGTAGGTTAGTGTTATGATATGAGGGTAGGTTAGTGTTATGATATGAGGGGTAGGTTAGTGCAACAGCAGGTTTGTATAACCAGTTTGTGTGTGTGTGTGTGTGTGTATGTGCGTGTGTGTGTGTGTGTGTGTGTGTGTTCCAGGTACCTCAGTGGTCATCATGGGGTCTGTTAGTCTGGTAGTGTTACTGCTAGTGATCAGCCTGATCATAGTCTACAGAGGGAAATACAACAAGGTCACAGGTGAGAAACACACACACACACACACACACACACACACACACACACACACACACACACACACACACACACACACACACACACACACACACACACACACACACACACACACACACACACACACAAACACACACACACACACACACACACACACACACACACACACACACACACACAGGTCTATACAATTAGAGTAAGTTTTCCTTTTTTACAATCTCTCAGTTTCCTTTCAGATAAATTAATTTGCATAATATCCACATCCTCATTTGTCCCTGGTTGAGAAATAGAGAATGAATCGTCCCTGAGGAGTGTCTGACACCTGCCTGGTTCTGGGGCAAGCTCTCTCTCTCTCTCTCTCTCTCTGTCTGTCTGTCTGTCTGTCTGTCTGTATCTGTGTCTCTCTCTGTCTCTCTCTCTGAATTATATCTGTGTGTTGTGTTCTACAGGATCTGTCTCTTCAACACACAGAGTGAGTCCAGACACAGTAAACAATGACGGGGTCAGTGTCTGTATTTTAATTATTATTTTTTGACTGAGTGATGTCATTGAGTGTGTTTTATTTGTCGTACCATTGTCCCCTCTTCCTCTACTCCCCTCTCTCATTCCTCTCTCTCTCTCTCTCTCTCTCTCTCTCATTCCTTCTCTCTCTCTCTCTCATTCCTTCTCTCTCTCTCAATCTCTCTCTCTCTCATTCCTTCTCTCTCTCTCTCTCTCTCAATCTCTCTCTCTCTCATTCCTTCTCTCTCTCTCTCTATCTCTCACTCGCTTTCTCTCCTTGTGTCTGTCTCTTTTCCTTCTAATCCTCCCTCTCTCCTCCTCCTTCTTTCCAGGGTTGTCATGGTGACGGTGACTATGAGGAGATAATGGAGCGCCCCCTACAGTCAGACTCAGATGCTGTGACCTCCACCATCTACGCCACCGCCAACTTACCCACAAGCCGCTCTGAGTCTCCCCACTACGCCAGCGTCAACTTCCACAAGATCCCCAGTGGCCCCAATGAAGCAACTGCCACCATCACTAAAGAGGGCAGCTGCCCCAATGAGGACATCACTGCCATTACTAAAGAGGGCACTTCATCATGTGACTATGCTACTGTGAACTGTCAAAGCCCCACCTACTCTACTGTCAATCATCCACACCGTTCCTCTGAGGCTCCTCCCATCTCCTCCACGGGCAGCATACCCATATACACTTGAGTCACTGGCAACCAATCACAAGATACATACACTCACAGTCTACTTCCTGTTCTCTCAGTGACAGTGAGTTTGCATGTCTTGCCCTGTTTAGCAGATGTATCACTTTATGGAAAATGTATAACATCTATATCCCTGCACAAAACTGACAGTGATATAGGGGTGGAGTCGATATAGGGGTGGAGTCGATATAGGGGTGGAGTCAACAAACTCCGCCTTCGCAGTTTAAACTGTTCAATATGAGCACAGCCACCCAGTAGATTATAATGATGATGATGATGATGATGAGCATTATAATAATTATAATTATAATTTTATTGTGATGTTATTTTGTCTTAATTGTATTTATGATTGTACATTCTTAACTAAATAATAACATCTGACTTCTCTAGACTGTTCCTCCTGACAACAAAGATAATCTATTATGGGATGCAGGTAGCCCAGCAGTTAAGAGTGTTGGGCCAGTAACTGCAAGGTAGCTGGTTTGAATCCCTGAGCCGACTAGGTGAAACAAGGCATTAATTGTGGCTGGACCAGGGAGATGTGTTGTGTTAAGGGGAATGTGTCTGGACCAGGGGAATGTGTCTGGACCAGGGGGGTGTGTCTGGACCAGGGGGATGTGTTGTGTTAAGGGGAATGTGTCTGGACCAGGGGAATGTGTTGTGTTAAGGGGAATGTGTCTGGACCAGGGGGGTGTGTTGTGTTAAGGGGAATGTGTCTGGACCAGGGGTGTGTGTTGTGTTAAGGGGAATGTGTCTGGACCAGAGGAATGTGTGATGTGTTAAGGGGAATGTGTTTGGACCAGGGGAATGTGTCTGGACCAGGGGTGTGATGTGTTAAGGGGAATGTGTCTGGACCAGGGGTGTGTGATGTGTTAAGGGGAATGTGTCTGGACCAGGGGTGTGTGATGTGTTAAGGGGAATGTGTCTGGATCAGGGGTGTGTGTCTGGACCAGGGGGGTGTGATGTGTTAAGGGGAATGTGTCTGGACCAGGGGAGTGTGTTGTGTTAAGGGGAATGTGTCTGGACCAGGGGGATGTGTCTGGACCAGGGGGGTGTGATGTGTTAAGGGGAATGTGTCTGGATCAGGGGTGTGTGATGTGTTAAGGGGAATGTGTCTGGATCAGGGGTGTGTGTCTGGACCAGGGGGGTGTCATGTGTTAAGGGGAATGTGTCTGGATCAGGGGTGTGTGTCTGGACCAGGGGTGTGTGATGTGTTAAGGGGGATGTGTCTGGACCAGGGGGGTGTGATGTGTTAAGGGGAATGTGTCTGGACCAGGGGGGTGTGATGTGTTAAGGGGAATGTGTCTGGACCAGGGGGGTGTGATGTGTTAAGGGGAATGTGTCTGGACCAGGGGGGTGTGATGTGTTAAGGGGAATGTGTCTGGACCAGGGGGGTGTGATGTGTTAAGGGGAATGTGTCTGGACCAGGGGGGTGTGATGTGTTAAGGGGAATGTGTCTGGACCAGGGGGGTGTGATGTGTTAAGGGGAATGTGTCTGGACCAGGGGGGTGTGATGTGTTAAGGGGAATGTGTCTGGACCAGGGGGGTGTGATGTGTTAAGGGGAATGTGTCTGGATCAGGGGTGTGTGATGTGTTAAGGGGAATGTGTCTGGACCAGGGGTGTGTGATGTGTTAAGGGGAATGTGTCTGGACCAGGGGGGTGTGATGTGTTAAGGGGAATGTCTCTGGACCAGGGGAATGTGTCTGGACCAGGGGAATGTGTCTGGACCAGGGGGGTGTGTGATGTGTTAAGGGGAATGTGTCTGGATCAGGGGTGTGATGTGTTAAGTGGAATGTGTCTGGATCAGGGGTGTGTGATGTGTTAAAGGGAATGTGTCTGGACCAGGGGAATGTGTCTGGACCAGGGGAATGTGTCTGGACCAGGGTGTGTGATGTGTTAAGGGGAATGTGTCTGGACCAGCGGAATGTGTCTGGACCAGGGTGTGTGATGTGTTAAGGGGAATGTGTCTGGACCAGGGGGGTGTGATGTGTTAAGGGGAATGTGTCTGGATCAGGGGTGTGTGATGTGTTAAGGGGAATGTGTCTGGACCAGGGGAATGTGTCTGGACCAGGGGAATGTGTCTGGACCAGAGTGTGTGATGTGTTAAGGGGAATGTGTCTGGACCAGGGGAATGTGTCTGGACCAGGGTGTGTGATGTGTTAAGGGGAATGTGTCTGGACCAGGGGAATGTGTCTGGACCAGGGGTGTGTGATGTGTTAAGGGGAATGTGTCTGGACCAGGGGTATGTGTCTGGACCAGGGGTGTGTGATGTGTTAAGGGGAATGTGTCTGGACCAGGGGAATGTGTCTGGACCAGGGGTGTGTGATGTGTTAAGGGGAATGTGTCTGGACCAGGGGAATGTGTCTGGACCAGGGGTGTGTGATGTGTTAAGGGGAATGTGTCTGGACCAGGGGAATGTGTCTAGACCAGGGGTGTGTGTTGTGTTAAGGGGAATGTGTCTGGACCAGGGGTGTGTGTTGTGTTAAGGGGAATGTGTCTGGACCAGGGGTGTGTGATGTGTTAAGGGGAATGTGTCTGGACCAGGGGAATGTGCCTGGACCAGGGGAATGTGTCTAGACCAGGGGTGTGTGTTGTGTTAAGGGGAATGTGTCTGGACCAGGGGTGTGTGATGTGTTAAGGGGAATGTGTCTGGACCAGGGGGATGTGTCTGGACCAGGGGGGTGTGATGTGTTAAGGGGAATGTGTCTGGACCAGGAGAATGTGTTGTGTTAAGGGGAATGTGTCTGGACCAGGGGTGTGTGATGTGTTAAGGGGAATGTGTCTGGACCAGGGGAATGTGTCTGGACCAGGGGTGTGTGATGTGTTAAGGGGAATGTGTCTGGACCAGGGGAATGTGTCTGGACCAGGGGTGTGTGATGTGTTAAGGGGAATGTGTCTGGACCAGGGGAATGTGTCTAGACCAGGGGTGTGTGTTGTGTTAAGGGGAATGTGTCTGGACCAGGGGTGTGTGTTGTGTTAAGGGGAATGTGTCTGGACCAGGGGTGTGTGATGTGTTAAGGGGAATGTGTCTGGACCAGGGGAATGTGTCTGGACCAGGGGAATGTGTCTAGACCAGGGGTGTGTGTTGTGTTAAGGGGAATGTGTCTGGACCAGGGGTGTGTGATGTGTTAAGCGGAATGTGTCTGGACCAGGGGGATGTGTCTGGACCAGGGGGGTGTGATGTGTTAAGGGGAATGTGTCTGGACCAGGAGAATGTGTTGTGTTAAGGGGAATGTGTCTGGACCAGGGGTGTGTGATGTGTTAAGGGGAATGTGTCTGGACCAGGGGGATGTGTCTGGACCAGGGGGGTGTGATGTGTTAAGGGGAAAGTGTCTGGACCAGGAGAATGTGTTGTGTTAAGGGGAATGTGTACAGTTGAGGACACTCATCAGTACGTTAAATGATGATTTTGGTTTAATATACATCTGTTATAATTTTATTGTGGTGGTTTTATAATATGATTTTGTCTGACTTGTATGTAGTATAGTATATTATTAACTAAATAAAACATTGATCTGACTTCTCTAGTCCCTCTTCCTGACAGCAAAGATCATCTGTTATATTATATCAACACAACAACCCTAGACTCCACCTACCAAACCCTCAACACAACAACCCTAGACTCCACCTACCATACCCTCAACACAACAACCCAAGACTCCACCTACCAAACCCTCAACACAACAACCCTAGACTCCACCTACCAAACCCTCAACACAACAACCCAAGACTCCACCTACCAAACCCCCAACACAACAACCCAAGACTCCACCTCCCAAACCCTCAACACAACAACCCAAGACTCCACCTACCAAACCCTCAACACAACCCAAGACTCCACCTACCAAACCCTCAATACAACAACCCTAGACTCCACCTACCAAACCCTCAACACAACAACCCTAGACTCCACCTATACACAAACTAATAGTATGACATCATCAAACTCACACAGAGACAGCATAGTGTTGGTTAAGTGTTAGTGTTTGTAACATGTGTTCCTATCAAAATCCATTCTGCACCATTCTTCTCAATGACTGTAAACGTGAATCAATTAAATGTCAGAAAAAAGTTATAAAATATATTGATGTATACCTTAACTATATTGTCATCATCTCAACATTGTGTTCCTCCTCTGATGAAATAAACATGGTAACTTCAGAACAGAGAAGTTGACAGTTTCAACACTTAGTCACCACAGATAGCTGAGATCTCTGGTGGTTTAGAAGTCTAACCTCCGGCCGGTTTGAACCAGTTTCACTATGCAGCACATATAGACCTGCAGACACTGAGGTCACTACATAGAAATCAACAGGATGTATAAGCTAATGTCCAAACCTCCCACCACCACCATCTGACATGGAGAGCTAATGTTTATTGTTATTTTTTATTTTTTTTCACTTTTGTTTATTATCTATTTCACTTGCTTTGGCAACGTTACCATGCCAATAAAGCCCCTTAAATTAAAATTGAGAGAGAGATTGAATTGAATTAAGAGAGAGAGCGGTGTGTGGTGTCAGAGGAGGGAGGAGCTGTCAACAGAGGAAGAAAGAAGAGTTCAGAATCACCCTGCTGTTTAACACTGTCTGACTGGTGATGGTTTAGTAGGACTGAGAGTCGCTGACAGAGAAGCTGTTGTGGACCTGGGCTTGTTGATGCACCAGGTGGTAGTAAAGTAACTTTAACAGTATAGTAACTGTGGGTAAAGTAACTTTAACAGTATAGTAACAGTGGGTAAAGTAACTTTAACAGTATAGTAACTGTGGTAGTAAAGTAACTTTAACAGTATAGTAACTTTAACAGTATAGTAACTGTGGGTATAGTAACTTTAACAGTATAGTAACTGTGGTAGTAAAGTAACTTTAACAGTATAGTAACTTTAACAGTATAGTAACTTTAACAGTATAGTAACTGTGGGTAAAGTAACTTTAACAGTATAGTAACTGTGGTAGTAAAGTAACTTTAACAGTATAGTAACTGTGATAGTAAAGTAACTTTAACAGTATAGTAACTGTGGTAGTAAAGTAACTTTAACAGTATAGTAACTGTGGTAGTAAAGTAACTTTAACAGTATAGTAACTGTGGTAGTAAAGTAACTTTAACAGTATAGTAACTGTGATAGTAAAGTAACTTTAACAGTATAGTAACTGTGGTAGTAAAGTAACTTTAACAGTATAGTAACTGTGATAGTAAAGTAACTTTAACAGCATAGTAACTGTGATAGTAAAGTAACTTTAACAGTATAGTTACTGAGGAGTAACTGTCCAGAATGAAGATACTCCATGTTGTCTCCTCTCAGGTGAGGTCTGTCTGTCTGTCTGTCTGTCTGTCTGTCTGTCTGTTTCTCTCTCTCTCTCTCTCTCTCTCTCTCTCTCTCTCTCTCTCTCTCTCTCTCAGTTTCTATAGTACTGGCTAGAACATAATTTACGTATGTAGTACACAAGGAAATAAACATATGGTTAAAGTAAGATCAATATCAAATGAAAGTTTACTGGTCGCGTACACAGTTTAGCAGGTGTTAATACCGGTGCAGCAAAATGCTTATGTTACACTAGGAATGATATGTACAGCAGTAGCTAAACTAGAGGAAGCTATGTCAAGAATCCAGTACATAAATACATATGTGGTGTGTATAAACAGTGTAACTAAATACAATATACAATCGTAGAAATATTAGAATAAGCTATGTGTCAGGGGTAAGGAATTTAAATACACAGTGTGAAACAGGAAGTGACCAGTGGTTCAATGTCTCTACAACATTGGGCAGCAGCGTTGGCTGTGAGTGAGTGTGCTTCACATGGTAGACGGCTAGTGATGTCTGTTCAACAGTCTGATGACCTGGTAATAGAAGCTGGTTTTGCAACCTGGACTCAGGGGATACGCAACATAGTAAATATCAATCCAGGACACTACAATCAGTATAAGTTATGTTTCATATCTATTCGTTTGTGGATGTCCATCTATTTTGTATGATTCGTTGCGGCAATTTGTACAATATGTTAACATATTTGCTTAATGTATGACACAAATTCTAATTTGTTGTAGCTAGGTGGCTGACGCTAACAATAGCTAGGTGGCTGACGCTAACAATAGCTAGGTGGCTGACGCTAACAATAGCTAGGTGGCTGACGCTAACAATAGCTAGGTGGCTGACGCTAACAATAGCTAGGTGGCTGACGCTAACAATAGCTTGGTGGCCAATGTTAGCTAGGCTAGGCTAGGGGTCAGGGGTCAGGAGTTCCCAAAATCTTTAGGCCCACAAACCCCATTTTGATATCTTAGAATTTTCGCAACCGCAACTATGTGAAAAATGATGTAATTTACATCCACTGTTTAATTACTGTCTCACTCACCATCACATACGTTTAATGTGACAGTCAAATGAGTCTGACATAATGTCTCTTATCTCACCATCACATACGTTTAATGTGACAGTCAAATGAGTCTGACATAATGTCTCTTATCTCACCATCACATACGTTTAATGTGACAGTCAAATTAGTCTGACATAATGTCTCTTATCTGTCTCAGCCTCCAGTATTTATGCTGCAGTAGTTTATGTGTCGGGGGGCTAGGGTCAGTTTGTTATATCTGGAGTACTTCTCCTGTCCTATTCGGTGTCCTGTGTGAATCTAAGTGTGCGTTCTCTAATTCTCTCCTTCTCTCTTTCTCTCTCTCGGAGGACCTGAGCCCTAGGACCATGCCCCAGGACTACCTGACATGATGACTCCTTGCTGTCCCCAGTCCACCTGGCTGTGCTGCTGCTCCAGTTTCAACTGTTCTGCCTTATTATTATTCAACCATGCTGATCATTTATGAACATTTGAACATCTTGGCCATGTTCTGTTATAATCTCCACCAGGCACAGCCAGAAGAGGACTGGCCACCCCACATAGCCTGGTTCCTCTCTAGGTTTCTTCCTAGGTTTTGGCCTTTCTAGGGAGTTTTTCCTAGCCACCGTGCTTCTTCACCTGCATTGCTTGCTGTTTGGGGTTTTAGGCTGGGTTTCTGTACAGCACTTTGAGATATCAGCTGATGTACGAAGGGCTATATAAAATAAATTTGATTGATTGATTGATTATCTCACCATCACATACGTTTAATGTGACAGTCAAATGAGTCTGACATAATGTCTCTTATCTCACCACCACTAACGAGATGGGTGTTCATGATACACGTCGAGTCTGAGTCAGGGGCAGTGTTCGACAGTGCACACCTCCTCTCTGTGGTCACATCTACCCGGGATCGATATTTAGTTTGAATGTAGACCCGAGAGCTTTGAATCCAGCTTCACACCAATATGGGATGGCGAGGCACACCATGACTTTTAATGGTGGTTTCCAAGACAACTGGGAACTCAGAAAAATACGAGATCAAATCATGACATCAGTGATCTTCAGGTCAGAAAGTCAGAGCTCTAGAAAGAGGCCAGAGTTCCCGAGATGGAATTCCGAGTAGGATGACCATTCAAAACAATCTTTCCCAGTCAGAGATGGATTTTTTTCAGTTACCAGTTATCTTGAATGCACTGAAGTCGGATGTCAGAGATTTCCAAATTCCCCAGTCTGATTTCCCAGTTGTTAATGCTCAGAGGGAGACGGCAGAAACAAAACCTCCTCTGTAGTGACCCGTGAACTCATCTCAAATCAAATCATATTAGTCACATGCACCGAATACAACAGGTTCAGACCTTACAATGACATGCCTACAAGCCCCTAACCAACAATGCAGTTTAAAAACATTATGAATAACCACGCATAGATGATAGAAGCTAGAAGGGTAGAAGCTGTTTAGAAGCCTCTTGGACCTAGACTTGGCGCTCCGGTACCACTTGCCGTGCTGTAGCAGAGAGAACAGTCTATGACTAGGGTGGCTGGAGTCTAGGGAATAGGTTTTTATCATGCCCTCTTCACGACTGTCTAGGTGTGTTTGGACCATGTTAGTGTGTTGGTGATGTGGAAACCAAGGAACTTGAAGCTCTCAACCTGCTCCACTGCAGCCCCGTCGATAAGAATGGGGTCGTGATCGGTCCTCTTTTTCCTGTTGTCCCCAATCATCTCGTTTTTCTTGATCACGTTGAGGGAGAGGTTGTTGTCCTGGCACACGGCCAGGTCTATAGCATGTTAGATTTGCGTCAATTCGAATCTGGTATCAGGATAAATATGACAATGAGTCACCGATTGTATACTATGTATTTTTTTATTAGCTAAGCAATAAGTGGTAAATGCAATTTTCGTATATACGGGCTCTCTGTCCCACCTTGCAGGGCAAACAGAGAACTGACTTGTTCCTGACAAAGATATTATAATATACCCTGATGACAGTTGTAGTTCCGGCTTCCAAGCCGGCCTGTCAGAGTAGAGACTGGGCGTGGTTTAAACTTGCTCAGCCTATTGCAGGCGCTTAGGCTGGTCCCCGCCTCTTGGCGCTTCTGTTGATAGATGTAACTGTTGCTGTGAAGAACATCCATGCGCTCATGCTCCATACCTCATGCTCCATACCGTTATCTCGCACCTGGCTCCTGTTATCTTACAAAAGACTGCTTGTTCTCGCAACACCCCGCTCTGAATGTGCCCCCCCCCAACTCATTGAACAGTTCCTGTCTTCTGTATTTTTCCATCATGAGAAAGGCCCATGGCCTTGAAATGGTTAACAATGTTTCAAGTCAGCTATGTTGCATAACACATACATACATCCACACAAGCCAACAGCAGATAATATTCAATCATATATATGGTAACGGGCTATAGTGCAAATCAACAAACATGGCTCCACATATTGTTGGAATTAGCATTAGCTCATTATAATCAGTACAACCTTCAAAAAAGTATTTTACACACATAATATGATCATTTCTATCACCGATATTTGAAAGACATGTGAACAAAACAAAATATATCAATAATTACCACACAAAACATTTTCTGATAGTGATTTATTGATACAAATGGCGCGTGCAGGCAGCCAATCACGTGACCTCTCCCACTCTGAGCCATTCAGTGTTGTTGTTAAAGGGATCTCTATTGCGGACAGAGATATTATCATAAATCAACTTGCAGATGACCACAACCCTCTTTTTGAAAGATGCTGACCAGATTTCTAGAGCAGTCGATATATTTTCCAAAGCATCTGGTCTTTGCCTAAAACCTTAATAAGTGTGAATTGTTTGCTGTTAAAGACTGTGTGATACAATGCAATATTCCAGTCAAGGTAAAAGTAACATACCTTGGGATTACCATATCTAAGGATCAACAGGAAAGATGCTCATTACATTTTATACCTATTATTGAAAAAAAAATAAAAATAAGAAGAAGTTGAACCATTGGTTGCAGAGGGATTTCTCCTTGAAAGGTTGAGTATTGCTTTCTAAAGCAGAAGGTATCTTATGCAGCCCAGTCCCTACATCTTGACAACAAAATAGGTAAAGCGGTTGACCAGGTGTTTTTCAACTTCACCTGGAAAAATCGTACACATTCAGAAGAATATGGTGGACTCAATTTTTTCAAAGATTTTCCTACTTTGAATAATACCTTTAAGATAAATTGGGCTAAACATTTATTTTTTAAAGAATCCTACTTCAATTTGGAATTTCTTCCCTCATATCTTCTCCCCTTTTCGGTTGGCTCAATTTTATGTTACTTTGTAACTATAACATTGATAAGATTCCTGCAAAATGATCTGCTTGTCACAGACAAGTATTCTTAGCGCGGTCATTAATATAGAAACATATTTTCCCCCCTAGTAGGTATTTCATATGGAACAATAAGGACATTTTGTATAGAAACCAGTCTGTATTTTTTAAGAACTGGTTCAATAATCATATCCTGCTGGTGAGTCAACTTCTTAATGCAGAAGGATTGTTACTTAATTATGATGATTTAAAAAAAATCTCCTTACAATATCCCTGTAACACCTAGAGAGTTCGCCAGTCTTTGATGCTATTCCATCTGGAACTCTCATGTTATTTAGAGGTGTAGCCAGACGTCACCTTCTTGACCTACCCTAACTTAATCCAGTTGACTCTCCAAATAGGGAAAATATGCTTCTCCTTGCTCCCTCAGAACAACAGATCTATCTATACGCGCTTTATTTCAAAGGGATATTGTATCCATTCCTTATGTCACAAGTTAATGGAATACATTGGTCACTAATATCTGTTGGAAAAAAAGTCTGGTTATTACCACACAAAATACCTGCTTGTTAACAAGGTCAAAAGAGGTCTCTTTCAGAATGATCCATAAGTATGACCCTGCGAATCATTACCTGAAGAAACAAACAAAAAAAAACATTAACATTGATAGTACTTTTTGTGTTGAGCATCCAGAAACAGTTTCACATTTATTTAGTCATTTTTTACATGTAAAACAATTATGGAAAGATATTCACAGTTTTATCATTGTTAATATTCTTGATGACTTTTTTAAAATTTTTTATGGGAGAATGTGCTGCTCGGTTTCCTTAACCATAATAAAGATAAAGAAAAACAACTTTCACGCCCTGACCTGGGAGAGCCTTTTTATGTCTCTATTTTGGTTTGGTCAGGGTGTGATTTGGGTGGGAATTCTATGTTCTTTATTTCTAGGTTTTGTGTTTCAATGTTTTGGCTGGGTATGGTTCTCAATCAGGGACAGCTGTCTGTCATTGTCTCTGATTGGGAATCATACTTAGGCAGCCTTTTCCCACCTGTGTATCGTGGGTAGTTGTTCTCTGTTTTGTGTTTCTGCACCAGACAGAACTGTTTCGTTTTGTTCCACTTTGTGTGTTCAGTTTGAATAAATCATCATGAACATGTACCACGCTGCTCTTTGGTCTTCAGACGGGCGTGACTCTAGGTTTCTTCCTGGCCTTTTCTAGGTAGTTTTTCATAGCCACCGTGCTTCTACACCTGCATTGCTTGCTGTTTGGGGTTTTAGGCTGGGTTTCTGTACAGCACTTGGAGATATCAGCTGATGTAAGAAGGGCTTTATAAATACATTTGATTTGATTATTTGCCTTGAAGCTAGCATATAAGTAGTTTAGTTCGTCTGGTAAACTTTGTGTTACTGGGCAGATCTCGTCTGTGCTTGCCTTTGTAGTCTGTCATGGCTTGCAAGCCTTTCCACCTCCGACGAGCATCAGAGCCCGTGTAGTCAGCGTAGTAGTAACGGGTAAAGCAAGATTTGAGCAGAGTTAAAGTAAAATTTGAGCATGGTTGAAGTATATCTCACAGGTCATCAGTTGTGACTGTACTGTGTGTTTCTGTTTGACAGCTCTGTGTGTTGTGGAGTCAGATGTCATTAATGTGAAGGAGGTGGTGAGAGGACATGTCATGTTCGGCTGCTCGTTCTTTTGGGCAGGAACCAACAACAAATACTTCTGCAAGGGGACATGTTCTGGTAGAGACATTCTGGTTGAAACTAAGAGGAGCAAGACTGTATCTCAAGGTAGATACAGTATAGAAGACAAGTATTCTATGTGACCATCAAGAACCTGAGGAAGTCAGACTCTGGGACCTACTGGTGTGGAGTGGAGAGATATGGCCTAGACACATACCAAGAGGTGAATCTCACAGTTACAGATGGTAAGTGAACACAATCACATTGTTAAATTCAAAACGCATAGTTTGTTTTTAGGCTTTATGTCTTACGGTGCCTTTGAAAAGTATTCAGACCCCTTGACTTTTCCACATTTGTTTACGTTACAGCCTTATTCAAAATGTATTAAGTTGTTTTTTTTCCCCCTCATCTATCTACACACAATACCCCACAATGACAATACATATATACACACACACAATACAATACCCCATAATGACAATACATATATACACAATACAATACCCCATAATGACAATACATATATACACAATACAATACCCCATAATGACAATACATATATACACACAATACAATACCCCATAATGACAATACATATATACACACACAATACAATACCCCATAATGACAATCCATATATACACAATACAATACCCCATAATGACAATACATATATACACAATACAATACCCCATAATGACAATACATATATATACACACAATACAATACCCCATAATGACAATACATATATACACACACAATACAATACCCCATAATGACAATCCATATATACACAATACAATACCCCATAATGACAATACATATATACACAATACAATACCCCATAATGACAATACATATATACATACACACAATACCCCATAATGACAATACATATATACACACAATACAATACCCCATAATGACAATACATATATACACAATACAATACCCCATAATGACAATACATATATACACAATACAATACCCCATAATGACAATACATATATACACAATACAATACCCCATAATGACAATACATATATACATACACACAATACAATACCCCATAATGACAAGGCAAAAACAGATTTTAGGATGTTTTCTAATTGATCAAATAAAAATGTGAAATATCACATTTACATAAGTATTCAGACCGTTTACTCAGTACTTTGTTGAATCACCTTTGACAGCGATTACAGCCTTGAGTTTTCTTATGTATGATGCTACAAGCTTGGCACACCTGTATTTGGGGAGTTTCTCCCATTCTGCTTTGTATATCCTCTCAAGCTCTGTCATGTTGGATGGGGAACGTTGCTGCGTAGCTATTTTTAGGTCTCTCCAGAGATGTTTGATCAGGTTCAATCCGGGCTCTTGCTGGGCCACTCAAGGACATTCAGAGACTTGTCTCAAAGCCACTCCTGCGTTCTTTGCTGTGTGCTTTGGGTCATTGTCCTGTTGGAAGGTAAACCTTCACACAGTCTGAGGTCCTAAGCGCTCTGGAGCAGGTTTTCATCTAGGATCTCTCTGTACTTAGCTTACATCCCCACAGCATGATGCTGTAACCACCATGCTTCACCGTAGGGATGGTGCCAGGTTTCCTCCAGACGTGACGCTTGACATTCAGGCCAAAGAGTTCAATCTTAGTTTCATCAGACCAGAGACTCTTGTTTCTCATGGTCTGCAAGTTTTTAGGTGCCTTTTGGCAAACTCCAAGCAGGCTGTCATGTGCCTTTTACTGAGGAGTGGCTTCTGTCTGGCCACTCTACCATAAAAGCCTGATTGGTGGAGTGCTGCGGAGATGGTTGTCCTTCTGGAAGGTTCTCCCATCGCCACAGAGGAACTCTGGAGCTCTGTCAGAGTGACCTCCCTGACCAAGGCCCTTCTCCCCCGATTGCTCAGCTTGGCCAGCCAGCCAGCTCTAGGAAGAGTCTTGGTGGTTCCAAACCTTCAATTCTGCAGAAATGTTTTGGTACCCTTTCCCAGATATGTGCCTCGACACAATCCTGTCTCGGCGCTCTACGGACAATTCCTTCGACCTCATGGCTTGGTTTTTGCTCTGACATGCACTGTCAACAGTTGGACATTATATAGACAGGTGTGTGCCGTTCCAAATCATGTCCAATCAATTGAATTTATCACAGTTGGACTCCAATCAAGTTGAAGAAACATCTCAAGGACGATCAATGGAAACAGGATGCAGCTGAGCTCAATTTAGAGTCTCATAGCAAAGTGTCTGAATACTTATGTAATTTCTTTATTTTATTTTTTAGATTAATTGCAAACATTTCTAAGAACCTGTTTTCACTTTCTCATTATGGTGTATTGTGTGTAGATTGCTGAGGATTACATGTATTTTTTTAGAATAAGGCTGTAACGAAACAAAATGTGGAAAAACTCAAGGGATCTGAATACTTTCTGAAGACTCTGTACGTCCAGCGAGAGAAAAGCTAAATGTATTATTTATTTTTACACACAGCTCCTCCCACTCTTAAACCGTCAACTGTCACCTCCAGACCACATGTCTCTACAACCCTCCCAAGTTTCTCCACAACATCCTCTAACCTCTCCACAACATCCTCTAACCTCTCCTCAACCTTATCAAACCTCTCTACAACATCCTCTAACCTCTCCACAACCCTCCCAAACCTCTCCTCAACATTCCTGCCATCTGGAGACATCAGTGTTGGTCCTTCAGAGAGAGCAGGTGTGATGCACCTGTCACTTCCATCATTCTATCACCTTCAGACAACTTTAACATGCTGTTAAATAATGTTATCAGGCTATCACACAATATAGACGGAATCAACTATATACAAAATGTTAATATCTGTGTTCAGGTCTGATGGTATCTATGATATATACAGTACTCTGTAAAGTCTCTCCTCCTGTCTGTGGTCAGGTCTGATGGTGTGGACCAGTGTTGGTCTGGTAGCCAAGGTGACAGTGTTAGGACTGGTCCTGCTCCTGTTCTACAGACAGAGGAGTGGAACCAGGAGAACACCACCACCACCAGTCTCCTCCAACACACAACCTGACCCTACTGGAGAGGTGAGAGACACAAGGAGGGTGTCTGTGTGTGTGTGTGTGTGTGTGTGTGAGTGTGTGTCCATGATAACTTGTAGTGTAGAGGTGATAGACAGGGAGGTGGTAAACATTAAGGGTTGAGTGTGTGTGTGTCCATAATTACTTGTAGTGTAGAGGTGATAGACAGGGAGGTGGTAAACATTAAGGGTTGAGTGTGTTTGTGTGTCCATAATAACTTGTAGTGTAGAGGTGATAGACAGGGACTGAACTAAACATTAAGGGTTGAGTGTGTGAGTCTACAGCCTCTAGTGCAGGGGTGGTGAACCTTTTTGCCATCAAGGGCCGTTTGGACATTTATTAATTAATTTCGGGGTCATATTATTAAAAGCAATTTTCTGCTTTATTGATATTTTAATGTGACTTTAATAACTGACATTGGTTTTATAGTTAATATGACTTATATGATGTTTCTTGTGTCCTTGAGTGTTTAGAAAAGTGCTATTCCTATTTAAATAAATATTAGTATTGTATATAATGCTGTTGTTGTTATGACTCACCTCTACTGCGATGGCTGAAACGGCTTCTCTTGGTTGAGGCGTTTGACGTCAGCGAGCAGTGAAGATGACGCTACTGGCAGCTGGTTTTCCAGGTCTGTGTCAGTCAGTCTTGAGTGGAATCAAGTCTTTGCAAGAGTCCGTTTGGAAAATAACTCCTCACAGCAGTAGGTCGTCCTGAACACAGATGCAAATGTAAGTGCATGTCTCCTCAGAACAGGAAACTGCTCAGCGCTAACATACATTTTGTAGAACTCAAGGAGAAGGAGGCTGTTGTACCTGGCCTTGAGCTCGTCATTGCTTTGCAGCTCAATGACTTTGTGCCACCCGGCACATCTGCTGGTTCGACGTTAAACGGGGTTGCAAATATGTTCAATTTCAGTTGTTTACTTTTCACATCTTTAAACCGCTCACAAAACGCCTTCGCTAGCCTTGCACACTCACCGGCACATTCCGACGTAATCTCAGGCTCTTGTCCTTGCAGAGTAGGAAAATGTACTGTGTTACCCCTTCCTAGTTGGACTTGCCACAGTTTAAATTTTGCTTCGAACGATGTCACGTATGACAGAAGATCGCTGAGAGGCTGGTTCGGCCCTTGGAGCTTGACGTTCAACTCAGACACTTGGTTATGTCCACCATGAAGGCCAAATCACACATCCACTTGTCATCACTCAGTTCCGCGACAGGTTTCATCGCCATTAGTTTTACTTCATCCTTCAGTCCGTAAAACATATTTCCATGGATTAAAAAGATATATTTTTGTGCAAAAACAACATCTAGAGCTTTTTTTTATTTACAAAAAAAGATTTTTGAATTGGCTCGGGGGCCTGATCAAACGGTCTCGTAGGCCGTATACGTCCCTCACCCCTGCTCTAGTGGGATTGTACTGTAGCTTGTTATCATTACATGGAGAAAAACAGTGGCTAACATGTTGTTGATGGTTGAGGGCCTCCACTTCGTTTCATATCTGAACATGTTTCTATTGTCATTGGTTCTGTATGCAGGTTGACTGTGTGTATGAGGAGATCAGAAAGGCAAACAGACAGACAGACACACTCCCTTTGGTCATCTCTTCCGTCTACTCTACTGTCAACTCACCTACCAACTCTACAACCCACCCTGCTGACCAAGGCACCAGTCTCCCACACTGTGACATCTATGCTAACACTAGCTGCCGCAAAGATGATATAAGATGCCCTCCACTCTACAGCCCAGCTACCCAGAATATTGGAGGACTATAGGATCTACAGTATACAGTATATGTTGGACCCCAGGAAGAGTAGATTCTGCTTTTGCAACAGCTACTGGGGATCCTAATAAAATACCAAAATACCAAAAATACAAGACATGCGTCCCAAATGGCTCCAAATTCCATATATAGCGCACTACTTTTAACTAGAACCATATAGTCCTCTAATGAGAATAGGATGCCACTTGGGACCGTAGAGAGATGAAGAGTTGTCACCACAGCTCCGCCATCTTGGAAGTGACATCACAAAGACAGCTCATGTGATTTGACTGTATGTACAACATGGACTACCCATCTGGGTTTAAAATCTCGAGATTTTCTCAAAGTCAACCAACATTTTTGTAAATACTTGTGTAAATATGAACTGTGTTTTATCTTGTCTTCATTTAGTCTGTTATAATAATGAAGACAGTAAAGCCATAATAGTCAGTTCTACCTTTGAGATTTACATATCTATTGTATATGTACATACACTTTGGCTTTTTAAGCTTTTCATTAAAACTTATCAAAATGTGTGTGTTTGTCAGTGTGTGTGTAGTCAAATCAAATGTTATTGGTCACATACACATGGTTAGCAGATGTTATTGGTCACATACACATGGTTAGCAGATGTTATTGGTCACATACACATGGTTAGCAGATGTTAATGCGAGTGTAGCGAAATGCTTGTGCTTCTAGTTTCTACAGTGCAGTAATATCTAACAAGTAATCTAACAAATTCACAATCACTACCTTATACACACAAATGTAAAGGGATCCTGCTTTGATGCACCTGTACTGACCTCGCCTTCTGGATGATAGCGGGTTGAACAGGCAGTGGCTCGGGTGGTTGTTGTCCTTGATGATCTTTTTGGCCTTCCTGTTACATCGGATGGTGCAGGTGTCCTGGAGGGCAGATAATTCCCCCCCAGTGATGCGTTGTGCAGACCTTACTACCCTCTGGAGAGCCTTGCAGTTGTGGGCTGTGCAGTTGCCGATCCAGGCGGTGATAGTATGCTCTCGATTGTGCATCTGTAAAAGATTGACGGTTTTAGATGACAAGCCACATTTCTTCAACCTCCTGAGGTTGTAGAGGCGCTGTTGTGCCTTCTTCACCACGCTGTCTGTGTGGGTGGACCATTTGAGTTTTTCGTGATGTGTACGCCAAGGAACTTAAAACTTTCCACCTTCTCCAATACTGTCCCGTTGATGTGGATAATGGGGTGCTCTCTCTGCTGTTTCCTGAAGTCCACGATCATCCCCTTTGTTTTGTTGACGTTGAGTGTGAGGTTATTTGCCTGACACCACACTCCGAGGGCCTTCACCTCCTCCCTGTAGGTTGTCTCGTCGTTGTAGGTAATCAAGCCTACCAATGTAGTGCCGTCTGCAAACTTGATGATTGAGTTGGAGGCTTGCATGGCCATGCAGTCATGGGTGAACAGGGAGTACAGGAGAGGGCTTAGAACATACCCTTGTGGGGCCCCTTTGTTGAGAATCAGCGTGGTGGAGATGTTGTTACCTACCTTCACTACCTGGGGGCAGACCGTCAGAGGGTCCAGGACTCAGTTGCACAGGGTGGGATCGAGACCCAGGGTCTCAAGATTAATGTTGAGTTTGGAGGGTACTATGGTGTTAAATACTGAGCTGTCGTCAATGAACAGCATTCTTACATAGGTATTCCTCTTGTCCAGATGGGATAGGGCAGTGTGCGGTGTGATGGTGATTGCATTTTCTGTGGACATATTGGGGCAGTAAGCAAATTGAAGTGGGTCTAGGGTAACAGGTCGGGTGGAGGTGATATGATCCTTGACTAGTCTCTCAAAGCACTAAGGGGCGATAGTCATTTAGTTCAGTTACCGTTGCCTTCTTGGCCACCATTGTTCCTGTTTCCATCAGCATGTGGGGACAGCAGACCGGGATAGGGATTGATTTAATATGTCCAGCCAGCTGGTCTGCGCATGCTCTGAGGACACGGCTAGGGATGATGTCTGGGCCAGCAGCCTTGTGAGGGTTAACATGTTTAAATGTTTTACCCACGTCGGCCACGGAGAAGGAGAGCCCACAGGTTTTGGTAGCGGGCCATGTCGGTGCCACTGATCCGTGATTGTCTGTAGAGCCTGCCACATACGTCTCATGTTTGAGCCGTTGAATTGCGACTCCACTTTGACTCTATACTGACACTTTGCTTGTTTGATTGCCTTGCGGAGGGAATAACTCCACCATTTGTATTCGGTCATGTTTCTAGTCGATTCAATGTGGTGATTCACGCTTTCAGTTTCGAAGGAATGCTGTCATCAATCCACAGTTTCTGTTTTAAGGAAGGGCTTACTAGTGAAAGTAGTGTGTTTTTGTCAGTGTGTGTGTAGTGTGTGTTTGTCAGTGTGTGTGTCTAGTGTGTAGTTTGTTTATCAAGTCAGGTGAGAGGTTTTTCTCGTAACAGAGAACTGTGCTGGTTTCTCTTCTCAGGACTGTTCCCTCTTGACTTTCTCACTTACTGGGAAACTGCGTGTGTGTGTGTGTGTGTGTGTGTGTGTGAGAGAGAGTGTGTGAGAGAGTGTGTGAGTGAGTGAGTGAGTGTGTGCTCCTCCTGACAGAGCTGGTGTAACTGAGTCAGGTTTGTAGGCCTTGCTCGCACACACTTTTTCAGTTCTGCCCACAAATATTCTATAGGATTGAGGTTAGGTCTTTGTGATGGCCACTCCAATACCTTGACTTTGTTGTCCTTAAGCCATTTTCCACAACTTTGGAAGTATGCTTGGGGTCATTGTCCATTTGGAAGACCCATTTGTGACCAAGCTTTAACTTCCTGACTGATGTCTTGAGATGTTGCTTCATTATATCCACATAATATTCCTGCCTCATGATGCCATCTATTCTGTCCCTCCTGCAGCAAAGCACCCCCACAACATGATGCTGCCAACCCCGTGCTTCACGTTTGGGATGGTGTTCTTCGGCTTGCAAGCCTCCCCCTTTATCCTAAAGACTCTTTATATACTCCAGTGTCATTAACCCCCCAGACTCTGTTATATAATCCAGTGTCATTAACCCCCCCAGACTCTGTTATATACTCCAGTGTCATTAACCCCCCCAGACTCTGTTATATAATCCAGTGTCATTAACCCCCCCAGACTCTGTTATATACTCCAGTGTTAGTAACCCCCCAGACACTGTTATATACTCCAGTGATAGTAAACCCCCCCCCCATACTATGTTATATACTCCAGTGTTAGTAACCCCCCCAGACTCTGTTATATAATCCAGTGTCATTAACCCCCCCAGACTATGTTATATACTCCAGTGTTAGTAACCCCCCAGACACTGTTATATACTCCAGTGATAGTAACCCCCCCCCCCCCATACTATGTTATATACTCCAGTGTTAGTAACCCCCCCAGACTCTGTTATATAATCCAGTGTCATTAACCCCCCCAGACTCTGTTATATAATCCAGTGTCATTAACCCCCCCAGACTCTGTTATATACTCCAGTGTTAGTAACCCCCCCAGACTCTGTTATATACTCCAGTGTTAGTAACCCCCCCCAGACTCTGTTATATAATCCAGTGTTAGTACCCCCCCCCCCAAACTCTGTTATATACTCCAGTGTTATTATCCCCCCCAGACTCTGTTATATACTCCAGTGTTATTACCCCCCCCAGACTCTGTTATATACTCCAGTGTTAGTAACCCCCCAGACTCTGTTATATACTCCAGTTTTAGTAACCCCCCCCAGACTCTGTTATATACTCCAGTGTTAGTAACCCCCCCAGACTCTGTTATATACTCCAGTGTTAGTACCCCCCCCCCCAAACTCTGTTATATACTCCAGTGTTAGTAACCCCCCCCAGACTCTGTTATATACTCCAGTGTTAGTAACCCCCCCAGACTCTGTTATATACTCCAGTGTTAGTAACCCCCCCAGACTCTGTTATATACTCCAGTGTTAGTACCCCCCCCAAACTCTGTTATATACTCCAGTGTTAGTAACCCCCCCAGACTATGTTATATACTCCAGTGTTAGTAACCCCCCCCCAGACTCTGTTATATACTCCAGTGTTAGTACCCCCCCCAAACTCTGTTATATACTCCAGTGTTAGTAACCCCCCCAGACTCTGTTATATACTCCAGTGTTAGTAACCCCCCCAGACTCTGTTATATACTCCAGTGTTAGTACCCCCCCCCAAACTCTGTTATATACTCCAGTGTTAGTAACCCCCAGACTCTGTTATAAACTCCAGTGTTAGTAACCCCCCCAGACTCTGTTATATACTCCAGTGTTAGTAACCCCCCAGACTCTGTTATATACTCCAGTGTTAGTAACCCCCCCCAGACTCTGTTATAAACTCCAGTGTTAGTAACCCCCCAGACTCTGTTATATACTCCAGTGTTAGTAACCCCCCCAGACTCTGTTATATACTCCAGTGTTAGTAACCCCCCCAGACTCTGTTATATACTCTAGTGTTAGTAACCCCCCCCCCCAGACTCTGTTATATACTCCAGTGTTAGTAACCCCCCCCATACTATGTTATATACTCCAGTGTTAGTAACCCCCCCAGACACTGTTATATACTCCAGTGTTATTACCCCCCCAGACTCTGTTATATACTCCAGTGTTAGTAACCCCCCCAGACTCTGTTATATACTCCAGTGTTAGTAACCACCCCCCCAGACTCTGTTATATACTCCAGTGTTAGTAACCCCCCAGACTCTGTTATATACTCCAGTGTTAGTAACCCCCCCCCCCCAGACTCTGTTATATACTCCAGTGTTAGTAACCCCCCAGACTCTGTTATATACTCCAGTGTTAGTAACCCCCCCCCCCAGACTCTGTTATATACTCCAGTGTTAGTAACCCCCCCCAGACTCTGTTATATACTCCAGTGTTAGTAACCCCCCCCAGACTCTGTTATATACTCCAGTGTTAGTACCCCCCCCCCCCAAACTCTGTTATATACTCCAGTGTTATTATCCCCCCCAGACTCTGTTATATACTCCAGTGTTATTACCCCCCCAGACTCTGTTATATACTCCAGTGTTAGTAACCCCCCAGACTCTGTTATATACTCCAGTGTTAGTAACCCCCCCCAGACTCTGTTATATACTCCAGTGTTAGTAACCCCCCCAGACTCTGTTATATACTCCAGTTTTAGTACCCCCCCCAAACTCTGTTATATACTCCAGTGTTAGTAACCCCCCCCAGACTCTGTTATATACTCCAGTGTTAGTAACCCCCCCAGACTCTGTTATATACTCCAGTGTTAGTAACCCCCCCAGACTCTGTTATATACTCCAGTGTTAGTACCCCCCCCAAACTCTGTTATATACTCCAGTGTTAGTAACCCCCCCAGACTATGTTATATACTCCAGTGTTAGTAACCCCCCCCAGACTCTGTTATATACTCCAGTGTTAGTACCCCCCCCAAACTCTGTTATATACTCCAGTGTTAGTAACCCCCCCAGACTCTGTTATATACTCCAGTGTTAGTAACCCCCCCAGACTCTGTTATATACTCCAGTGTTAGTAACCCCCAGACTCTGTTATAAACTCCAGTGTTAGTAACCCCCCCAGACTCTGTTATATACTCCAGTGTTAGTAACCCCCCAGACTCTGTTATATACTCCAGTGTTAGTAACCCCCCCCAGACTCTGTTATAAACTCCAGTGTTAGTAACCCCCCAGACTCTGTTATATACTCCAGTGTTAGTAACCCCCCCAGACTCTGTTATATACTCTAGTGTTAGTAACCCCCCCCCAGACTCTGTTATATACTCCAGTGTTAGTAACCCCCCCCCATACTATGTTATATACTCCAGTGTTAGTAACCCCCCCAGACTCTGTTATATACTCCAGTGTTATTACCCCCCCAGACTCTGTTATATACTCCAGTGTTAGTAACCCCCCCAGACTCTGTTATATACTCCAGTGTTAGTAACCACCCCCCCAGACTCTGTTATATACTCCAGTGTTAGTAACCCCCCAGACTCTGTTATATACTCCAGTGTTAGTAACCCCCCCCCCCCAGACTCTGTTATATACTCCAGTGTTAGTAACCCCCCAGACTCTGTTATATACTCCAGTGTTAGTAACCCCCCCCCCCCCAGACTCTGTTATATACTCCAGTGTTAGTAACCCCCCCCAGACTCTGTTATATACTCCAGTGTTAGTAACCCCCCAGACTCTGTTATATACTCCAGTGTTAGTAACCCCCCCAGACTCTGTTATATACTCCAGTGTTAGTAACCCCCCCCAGACTCTGTTATATACTCCAGTGTTAGTAACCCCCCAGACTATGTTATATACTCCAGTGTTACTAACCCCCCCAGACTCTGTTATATACTCCAGTATTAGTACCCCCCCCAAACTCTGTTATATACTCCAGTGTTAGTAACCCCCCCAGACTCTGTTATATACTCCAGTGTTAGTAACCCCCCCAGACTCTGTTATATACTCCAGTGTTAGTAAACCCCCAGACTCTGTTATATACTCCAGTGTTAGTACCCCCCCAAACTCTGTTATATACTCCAGTGTTAGTAACCCCCCCAGACTATGTTATATACTCCAGTGTTAGTAACCCCCCCCCAGACTCTGTTATATACTCCATTGTTAGTACCCCCCCAAACTCTGTTATATACTCCAGTGTTAGTAACCCCCCCAGACTCTGTTATATACTCCAGTGTTAGTAACCCCCCCAGACTCTGTTATATACTCCAGTGTTAGTACCCCCCCCCCCCAAACTCTGTTATATACTCCAGTGTTAGTAACCCCCAGACTCTGTTATAAACTTCAGTATTAGTAACCCCCCCAGACTCTGTTATATACTCCAGTGTTAGTAACCCCCCCAGACTCTGTTATATACTCCAGTGTTAGTAACCCCCCCCCAGACTCTGTTATATACTCCAGTGTTAGTAACCACCCCCCAGACTCTGTTATATACTCCAGTGTTAGTAACCCCCCAGACTCTGTTATATACTCCAGTGTTAGTAACCCCCCCAGACTCTGTTATATACTCCAGTGTTAGTAACTCCCCCAGACTCTGTTATATACTCCCGTGTTAGTAACCCCCCCCAGACTCTGTTATATACTCCAGTGTTATTACCCCCCCAGACTCTGTTATAAACTCCAGTGTTACTAACCCCCCCAGACTCTGTTATATACTCCAGTATTAGTACCCCCCAAACTCTGTTATATACTCCAGTGTTAGTAACCCCCCCAGACTCTGTTATATACTCCAGTGTTAGTAACCCCCCCAGACTCTGTTATATACTCCAGTGTTAGTAACCCCCCCAGACTCTGTTATATACTCCAGTATTAGTACCCCCCCAAACTCTGTTATATACTCCAGTGTTAGTAACCCCCCCAGACTATGTTATATACTCCAGTGTTAGTAACCCCCCCCCATACTCTGTTATATACTCCAGTGTTAGTACCCCCCCCAAACTCTGTTATATACTCCAGTGTTAGTAACCCCCCCAGACTCTGTTATATACTCCAGTGTTAGTAACCCCCCCAGACTCTGTTATATACTCCAGTGTTAGTACCCCCCCAAACTCTGTTATATACTCCAGTGTTAGTAACCCCCCCAGACTATGTTATATACTCCAGTGTTAGTAACCCCCCCCCATACTCTGTTATATACTCCAGTGTTAGTACCCCCCCCAAACTCTGTTATATACTCCAGTGTTAGTAACCCCCCCAGACTCTGTTATATACTCCAGTGTTAGTAACCCCCCCAGACTCTGTTATATACTCCAGTGTTAGTACCCCTCCCCAAACTCTGTTATATACTCCAGTGTTAGTAACCCCCAGACTCTGTTATAAACTTCAGTGTTAGTAACCCCCCAGACTCTGTTATATACTCCAGTGTTAGTAACCCCCCCCAGACTCTGTTATATACTCCAGTGTTAGTAACTCCCCCAGACTCTGTTATATACTCCCGTGTTAGTAACCCCCCCCAGACTCTGTTATATACTCCAGTGTTATTACCCCCCCAGACTCTGTTATATACTCCAGTGTTACTAACCCCCCCCAGACTCTGTTATATACTCCAGTATTAGTACCCCCCCCAAACTCTGTTATATACTCCAGTGTTAGTAACCCCCCCAGACTCTGTTATATACTCCAGTGTTAGTACCCCCCCCCCCAAACTCTGTTATATACTCCAGTGTTAGTAACCCCCCCCAGACTCTGTTATATACTCCAGTGTTAGTAACCCCCCCAGACTCTGTTATATACTCCAGTGTTAGTAACCCCCCCAGACTCTGTTATATACTCCAGTGTTAGTACCCCCCCCAAACTCTGTTATATACTCCAGTGTTAGTAACCCCCCCAGACTATGTTATATACTCCAGTGTTAGTAACCCCCCCCCAGACTCTGTTATATACTCCAGTGTTAGTACCCCCCCCAAACTCTGTTATATACTCCAGTGTTAGTAACCCCCCCAGACTCTGTTATATACTCCAGTGTTAGTAACCCCCCCAGACTCTGTTATATACTCCAGTGTTAGTAAACCCCCAGACTCTGTTATATACTCCAGTGTTAGTACCCCCCCAAACTCTGTTATATACTCCAGTGTTAGTAACCCCCCCAGACTATGTTATATACTCCAGTGTTAGTAACCCCCCCCCAGACTCTGTTATATACTCCATTGTTAGTACCCCCCCAAACTCTGTTATATACTCCAGTGTTAGTAACCCCCCCAGACTCTGTTATATACTCCAGTGTTAGTAACCCCCCCAGACTCTGTTATATACTCCAGTGTTAGTACCCCCCCCCCCAAACTCTGTTATATACTCCAGTGTTAGTAACCCCCAGACTCTGTTATAAACTTCAGTATTAGTAACCCCCCCAGACTCTGTTATATACTCCAGTGTTAGTAACCCCCCCAGACTCTGTTATATACTCCAGTGTTAGTAACCCCCCCCCAGACTCTGTTATATACTCCAGTGTTAGTAACCACCCCCCAGACTCTGTTATATACTCCAGTGTTAGTAACCCCCCAGACTCTGTTATATACTCCAGTGTTAGTAACCCCCCCAGACTCTGTTATATACTCCAGTGTTAGTAACTCCCCCAGACTCTGTTATATACTCCCGTGTTAGTAACCCCCCCCAGACTCTGTTATATACTCCAGTGTTATTACCCCCCCAGACTCTGTTATAAACTCCAGTGTTACTAACCCCCCCAGACTCTGTTATATACTCCAGTATTAGTACCCCCCAAACTCTGTTATATACTCCAGTGTTAGTAACCCCCCCAGACTCTGTTATATACTCCAGTGTTAGTAACCCCCCCAGACTCTGTTATATACTCCAGTGTTAGTAACCCCCCCAGACTCTGTTATATACTCCAGTATTAGTACCCCCCCAAACTCTGTTATATACTCCAGTGTTAGTAACCCCCCCAGACTATGTTATATACTCCAGTGTTAGTAACCCCCCCCCATACTCTGTTATATACTCCAGTGTTAGTACCCCCCCCAAACTCTGTTATATACTCCAGTGTTAGTAACCCCCCCAGACTCTGTTATATACTCCAGTGTTAGTAACCCCCCCAGACTCTGTTATATACTCCAGTGTTAGTACCCCCCCAAACTCTGTTATATACTCCAGTGTTAGTAACCCCCCCAGACTATGTTATATACTCCAGTGTTAGTAACCCCCCCCCATACTCTGTTATATACTCCAGTGTTAGTACCCCCCCCAAACTCTGTTATATACTCCAGTGTTAGTAACCCCCCCAGACTCTGTTATATACTCCAGTGTTAGTAACCCCCCCAGACTCTGTTATATACTCCAGTGTTAGTACCCCTCCCCAAACTCTGTTATATACTCCAGTGTTAGTAACCCCCAGACTCTGTTATAAACTTCAGTGTTAGTAACCCCCCAGACTCTGTTATATACTCCAGTGTTAGTAACCCCCCCCAGACTCTGTTATATACTCCAGTGTTAGTAACTCCCCCAGACTCTGTTATATACTCCCGTGTTAGTAACCCCCCCCAGACTCTGTTATATACTCCAGTGTTATTACCCCCCCAGACTCTGTTATATACTCCAGTGTTACTAACCCCCCCCAGACTCTGTTATATACTCCAGTATTAGTACCCCCCCCAAACTCTGTTATATACTCCAGTGTTAGTAACCCCCCCAGACTCTGTTATATACTCCAGTGTTAGTACCCCCCCCCCAAACTCTGTTATATACTCCAGTGTTAGTAACCCCCCCAGACTCTGTTATATACTCCAGTGTTAGTAACCCCCCCAGACTCTGTTATATACTCCAGTGTTAGTAACCCCCCCAGACTCTGTTATATACTCCAGTGTTAGTACCCCCCCCAAACTCTGTTATATACTCCAGTGTTAGTAACCCCCCCAGACTATGTTATATACTCCAGTGTTAGTAACCCCCCCCCAGACTCTGTTATATACTCCAGTGTTAGTACCCCCCCCAAACTCTGTTATATACTCCAGTGTTAGTAACCCCCCCAGACTCTGTTATATACTCCAGTGTTAGTAACCCCCCCAGACTCTGTTATATACTCCAGTGTTAGTACCCCCCCCCAAACTCTGTTATATACTCCAGTGTTAGTAACCCCCAGACTCTGTTATAAACTCCAGTGTTAGTAACCCCCCCAGACTCTGTTATATACTCCAGTGTTAGTAACCCCCCAGACTCTGTTATATACTCCAGTGTTAGTAACCCCCCCCAGACTCTGTTATAAACTCCAGTGTTAGTAACCCCCCAGACTCTGTTATATACTCCAGTGTTAGTAACCCCCCCAGACTCTGTTATATACTCCAGTGTTAGTAACCCCCCCAGACTCTGTTATATACTCTAGTGTTAGTAACCCCCCCCCCAGACTCTGTTATATACTCCAGTGTTAGTAACCCCCCCCATACTATGTTATATACTCCAGTGTTAGTAACCCCCCCAGACACTGTTATATACTCCAGTGTTATTACCCCCCCAGACTCTGTTATATACTCCAGTGTTAGTAACCCCCCCAGACTCTGTTATATACTCCAGTGTTAGTAACCACCCCCCCAGACTCTGTTATATACTCCAGTGTTAGTAACCCCCCAGACTCTGTTATATACTCCAGTGTTAGTAACCCCCCCCCCCCAGACTCTGTTATATACTCCAGTGTTAGTAACCCCCCAGACTCTGTTATATACTCCAGTGTTAGTAACCCCCCCCCCAGACTCTGTTATATACTCCAGTGTTAGTAACCCCCCCCAGACTCTGTTATATACTCCAGTGTTAGTAACCCCCCCCAGACTCTGTTATATACTCCAGTGTTAGTACCCCCCCCCCCAAACTCTGTTATATACTCCAGTGTTATTATCCCCCCCAGACTCTGTTATATACTCCAGTGTTATTACCCCCCCAGACTCTGTTATATACTCCAGTGTTAGTAACCCCCCAGACTCTGTTATATACTCCAGTGTTAGTAACCCCCCCAGACTCTGTTATATACTCCAGTGTTAGTAACCCCCCCAGACTCTGTTATATACTCCAGTTTTAGTACCCCCCCCAAACTCTGTTATATACTCCAGTGTTAGTAACCCCCCCAGACTCTGTTATATACTCCAGTGTTAGTAACCCCCCCAGACTCTGTTATATACTCCAGTGTTAGTAACCCCCCCAGACTCTGTTATATACTCCAGTGTTAGTACCCCCCCCCAAACTCTGTTATATACTCCAGTGTTAGTAACCCCCCCAGACTATGTTATATACTCCAGTGTTAGTAACCCCCCCCAGACTCTGTTATATACTCCAGTGTTAGTACCCCCCCCCAAACTCTGTTATATACTCCAGTGTTAGTAACCCCCCCAGACTCTGTTATATACTCCAGTGTTAGTAACCCCCCCAGACTCTGTTATATACTCCAGTGTTAGTAACCCCCAGACTCTGTTATAAACTCCAGTGTTAGTAACCCCCCCAGACTCTGTTATATACTCCAGTGTTAGTAACCCCCCAGACTCTGTTATATACTCCAGTGTTAGTAACCCCCCCAGACTCTGTTATATACTCCAGTGTTAGTAACCCCCCCAGACTCTGTTATATACTCCAGTATTAGTACCCCCCCAAACTCTGTTATATACTCCAGTGTTAGTAACCCCCCCAGACTATGTTATATACTCCAGTGTTAGTAACCCCCCCCCATACTCTGTTATATACTCCAGTGTTAGTACCCCCCCCAAACTCTGTTATATACTCCAGTGTTAGTAACCCCCCCAGACTCTGTTATATACTCCAGTGTTAGTAACCCCCCCAGACTCTGTTATATACTCCAGTGTTAGTACCCCCCCAAACTCTGTTATATACTCCAGTGTTAGTAACCCCCCCAGACTATGTTATATACTCCAGTGTTAGTAACCCCCCCCCATACTCTGTTATATACTCCAGTGTTAGTACCCCCCCCAAACTCTGTTATATACTCCAGTGTTAGTAACCCCCCCAGACTCTGTTATATACTCCAGTGTTAGTAACCCCCCCAGACTCTGTTATATACTCCAGTGTTAGTACCCCTCCCCAAACTCTGTTATATACTCCAGTGTTAGTAACCCCCAGACTCTGTTATAAACTTCAGTGTTAGTAACCCCCCAGACTCTGTTATATACTCCAGTGTTAGTAACCCCCCCCAGACTCTGTTATATACTCCAGTGTTAGTAACTCCCCCAGACTCTGTTATATACTCCCGTGTTAGTAACCCCCCCCAGACTCTGTTATATACTCCAGTGTTATTACCCCCCCAGACTCTGTTATATACTCCAGTGTTACTAACCCCCCCCAGACTCTGTTATATACTCCAGTATTAGTACCCCCCCCAAACTCTGTTATATACTCCAGTGTTAGTAACCCCCCCAGACTCTGTTATATACTCCAGTGTTAGTACCCCCCCCCCCAAACTCTGTTATATACTCCAGTGTTAGTAACCCCCCCCAGACTCTGTTATATACTCCAGTGTTAGTAACCCCCCCAGACTCTGTTATATACTCCAGTGTTAGTAACCCCCCCAGACTCTGTTATATACTCCAGTGTTAGTACCCCCCCCAAACTCTGTTATATACTCCAGTGTTAGTAACCCCCCCAGACTATGTTATATACTCCAGTGTTAGTAACCCCCCCCCAGACTCTGTTATATACTCCAGTGTTAGTACCCCCCCCAAACTCTGTTATATACTCCAGTGTTAGTAACCCCCCCAGACTCTGTTATATACTCCAGTGTTAGTAACCCCCCCAGACTCTGTTATATACTCCAGTGTTAGTACCCCCCCCAAACTCTGTTATATACTCCAGTGTTAGTAACCCCCAGACTCTGTTATATACTCCAGTGTTAGTAACCCCCCCAGACTCTGTTATATACTCCAGTGTTAGTAACCCCCCAGACTCTGTTATATACTCCAGTGTTAGTAACCCCCCCAGACTCTGTTATAAACTCCAGTGTTAGTAACCCCCCAGACTCTGTTATATACTCCAGTGTTAGTAACCCCCCCAGACTCTGTTATATACTCCAGTGTTAGTAACCCCCCCAGACTCTGTTATATACTCTAGTGTTAGTAACCCCCCCCCCAGACTCTGTTATATACTCCAGTGTTAGTAACCCCCCCCATACTATGTTATTTACTCCAGTGTTAGTAACCCCCCCAGACACTGTTATATACTCCAGTGTTATTACCCCCCCAGACTCTGTTATATACTCCAGTGTTAGTAACCCCCCCAGACTCTGTTATATACTCCAGTGTTAGTAACCACCCCCCCAGACTCTGTTATATACTCCAGTGTTAGTAACCCCCCAGACTCTGTTATATACTCCAGTGTTAGTAACCCCCCCCCCAGACTCTGTTATATACTCCAGTGTTAGTAACCCCCCAGACTCTGTTATATACTCCAGTGTTAGTAACCCCCCCCCCCAGACTCTGTTATATACTCCAGTGTTAGTAACCCCCCCAGACTCTGTTATATACTCCAGTGTTAGTAACCCCCCCCAGACTCTGTTATATACTCCAGTGTTAGTACCCCCCCCCAAACTCTGTTATATACTCCAGTGTTATTATCCCCCCCAGACTCTGTTATATACTCCAGTGTTATTACCCCCCCAGACTCTGTTATATACTCCAGTGTTAGTAACCCCCCAGACTCTGTTATATACTCCAGTGTTAGTAACCCCCCCCAGACTCTGTTATATACTCCAGTGTTAGTAACCCCCCCAGACTCTGTTATATACTCCAGTTTTAGTACCCCCCCAAACTCTGTTATATACTCCAGTGTTAGTAACCCCCCCAGACTCTGTTATATACTCCAGTGTTAGTAACCCCCCCAGACTCTGTTATATACTCCAGTGTTAGTAACCCCCCCAGACTCTGTTATATACTCCAGTGTTAGTACCCCCCCAAACTCTGTTATATACTCCAGTGTTAGTAACCCCCCCAGACTATGTTATATACTCCAGTGTTAGTAACCCCCCCCAGACTCTGTTATATACTCCAGTGTTAGTACCCCCCCCAAACTCTGTTATATACTCCAGTGTTAGTAACCCCCCCAGACTCTGTTATATACTCCAGTGTTAGTAACCCCCCCAGACTCTGTTATATACTCCAGTGTTAGTAACCCCCAGACTCTGTTATAAACTCCAGTGTTAGTAACCCCCCCAGACTCTGTTATATACTCCAGTGTTAGTAACCCCCCAGACTCTGTTATATACTCCAGTGTTAGTAACCCCCCCAGACTCTGTTATAAACTCCAGTGTTAGTAACCCCCCAGACTCTGTTATATACTCCAGTGTTAGTAACCCCCCCAGACTCTGTTATATACTCTAGTGTTAGTAACCCCCCCCCAGACTCTGTTATATACTCCAGTGTTAGTAACCCCCCCCCATACTATGTTATATACTCCAGTGTTAGTAACCCCCCCAGACTCTGTTATATACTCCAGTGTTATTACCCCCCCAGACTCTGTTATATACTCCAGTGTTAGTAACCCCCCCAGACTCTGTTATATACTCCAGTGTTAGTAACCACCCCCCAGACTCTGTTATATACTCCAGTGTTAGTAACCCCCCAGACTCTGTTATATACTCCAGTGTTAGTAACCCCCCCCCCCCCAGACTCTGTTATATACTCCAGTGTTAGTAACCCCCCAGACTCTGTTATATACTCCAGTGTTAGTAACCCCCCCCCCCCCCAGACTCTGTTATATACTCCAGTGTTAGTAACCCCCCCCCAGACTCTGTTATATACTCCAGTGTTAGTAACCCCCCAGACTCTGTTATATACTCCAGTGTTAGTAACCCCCCCAGACTCTGTTATATACTCCAGTGTTAGTAACCCCCCCAGACTCTGTTATATACTCCAGTGTTAGTAACCCCCCAGACTATGTTATATACTCCAGTGTTACTAACCCCCCCAGACTCTGTTATATACTCCAGTATTAGTACCCCCCCCAAACTCTGTTATATACTCCAGTGTTAGTAACCCCCCCAGACTCTGTTATATACTCCAGTGTTAGTAACCCCCCCAGACTCTGTTATATACTCCAGTGTTAGTAAACCCCCAGACTCTGTTATATACTCCAGTGTTAGTACCCCCCCAAACTCTGTTATATACTCCAGTGTTAGTAACCCCCCCAGACTATGTTATATACTCCAGTGTTAGTAACCCCCCCCAGACTCTGTTATATACTCCATTGTTAGTACCCCCCCAAACTCTGTTATATACTCCAGTGTTAGTAACCCCCCCAGACTCTGTTATATACTCCAGTGTTAGTAACCCCCCCAGACTCTGTTATATACTCCAGTGTTAGTACCCCCCCCCC